>NC_081180.1:14237393-14429587 GCF_029867415.1 Vicia villosa | reverse complement strand
CCTAATAGCATTCACAAATCTGTTGACATCTCTGAATTAGTTCATATGGACATATGGAGTCCATTGTATATTCCTTCAATGAATGGCCACAAATATTTTCTCACAGTAGTTGATGAAAAAGTAGATTTACATGGATTTTCTCATGAATGTAAATCTGAAACACCATCCCTCATTAAAGCTTTTGTTCCATGGTCCACACTCAATTTAAGAGCAAAATCAAATGCATAAGATCAGATTAAGGCAATGAATTTCTTCTTAGAGACTTCTATAGAGAAACTAGTATTTCTCATCAAACATCTTATGTTGGTACTCCTCAACAAAATGGCATAGTTGAAAAGAAGCACCAACACATTCTTGGCATTATTAGAGCTCTTCTATTTCTTGCTAATTTACCTAAAATTTTCTAGTCTTATGCAGACAGACATGCTATGCTATTTACATCATCAACAGACGGCCAACCCCTTTATTGCACAACAGGTCACATTTTCAAGTTCTGTAGATATTAACCTACTTAAAGTTTTTGGTTCCTTATGTTTTACTTCAACCTTACAACCAAATAGAAAGAAACTGGATTCTAGATCAAGTAAATGTGTATATCGGATTTCAAATTGGTATTAAGGGACAAGTAGTAATTGATTTACATTCCAAAGAAGTCTTTCTTTTTAGAGATGTTTTTTTAGTCAATTTTTCCTTACATGCCATCCCCCAATACATCATTCCTCAATAAATTTCAACCTTATAATCCAACTGTCCTAGATGACTTATATGATTTTCCTTACATACAGGACACGCATCATAATATTCCTAACACATGAAATATGGTTGACCATCATTCTGATTTTTCAGATACATCAGATATAGTCATACCTGCTATTTCTCCGTCTCAATATAATCATTCCACGTCCATTTCACCAAGTAACTAGTCAAATCATTCATATGCTTCATCCCATCACATAGACCATCTATCTAACATGCTTGCATCATATAACTTACCGAATTTCGACCTTCAACTTAGAAGATCCATGAGAGCTACTAAGCCTCTTTCATTCTTACAAGACTATCATTGCAACATGATTGAGAATACAATGCATCATGCCATTCCGTATGGTGGAACATGGTTGCTTGGAGGAATAAGAAACAATTAGTAGTTGCCAGAAGCAGCGCAGAAGTTGAACTATGGGTCATGGCACATGGCATTGGTGAGAGAATTTGGATAAAAAGGATGTTGGAAGAACTTAAGGATCCCATTGAACACTCAATAGAAATTCTATGTGGTAACAAAGTTACCATCAGCATGGCAAAGAATCCGGTTCATCAAGATAGAACAAAGCATGTGGAATGTGGATGCAAAGCCAGGTTGATGGTCAAGGGATTCACTCAATCATATGGAGTGGACTACGAGGAAACATGTATTTTGGTGACAAAACACAACACAATCTATGTTATACTCTCTTTGGCTGGAAATTTAGACTGGCCAGTGCACCAATTAGACATCAAAAAATGTCTTCCAAAATGGTGAGTTAGAGGAACAAGTGTCGATGCAAATTCCTCCAAGTCTTGAAACATCCAGCATCATAAACAACGGTAGCAGACTAAAAGCCTTTGGCCAAGGGTGACACTGACACCTAAAAGCTTTGCTTTCATAACTACATAACCTTATGTTAGTAAGTGAGTTAGTGAGCTACTGCATCACTAAATTCACAATATGATTTGTTAGTAACTAAAGTTGACTGCAAACATAACTTTTGAAAAGAAATTAAATTTTCAATCTGTATTAAATAAATACAAAATATAAGTTATTCTAAATTAAAGAATGTGTTAACCAAACATACTTTGTATCAATTTGAGAAGTCTCCGTATTCCACTGAAGAACGCAGAATCTGTATCGTTCTGAGGTAATAAAGAGAGAACCCTGTGCTTCTCCCTGCACATTCAATAAACAAAAAGAAGCTCAAACACAGTAAACAAAAAGAATCATGTTATTTCTCTTCCTCGCGTCTGCACTCAATTGCAGGTTGCGGATACTCTTGCCAAAGTTGTTTCTCGTATGCGTCATTTGGTATTTTGTTAAAAAAATCTAACTAGCTCTCAGCTTAGTATTATTTTTATTGTGAATAGAACAATAAGAATCACTTGATTATGGGAGAAAAATCAATACACAATCAGATCATATCTATCCTAATGAATATGAAATAATCCTAATAATTATATAAAAATCATATATCGTCTTTCAATGAATAGAAAGTAAAATTGGGATTTACATTTCAGTATAACAAACATTCTAATTTACTAAAAGTTGATTATAAGAGATAGCAACAGGTTGGATTTGCAGTTAGGCTACATTTAGGGTGAGAGGTATCGCCAAGTAGGCTACCTCCAATTAGGGTTTTAAAAAATTGCCGCTAACGCGAAAACACTGTGATAAAACCGTATCTGCTAGCTGACATTTTTTAAAACCTTGCCTCCAAAATCAATGAAACGGTGAACTTTTAACTTTAAAATTCTCACCGAATAACGAAAGAGTTGAAGTGTAGCTATGAGTCCATTTAACGGCACTTCCAATACAAGCTGAACAGAAATTTCATCACGATTGAGGAATTACAGTGTAAATCTCGACATATGTGCCTTTTCTGATGAAAAGATGAGCAAAATAAATTATTGAATCAACTAAATGAAAAGGAAAAAAAGCCAGAAAGAAATCTAACAAGATGAATATCCAACGATGCAGGAGTAAGTAACGATGATGCTAGGCTTCAAAACCGTAGCCACGAAGTTCAACATTCTTCTCCTAGGCTTCAAAACCGTCGTCCTGGTGCTCTGCACTTTGGCGAAAGTTTGGGTTTGGGTCACAATTTCTACAGCACTGACCCTTTTGTTTGTTAAGTACCGCTCTAACCTCTTTTTAAAAGATAAACAGGTGACTAATTGCATATTTTTGTTTAGTTATTTCTAATAATAATTAATGACAATATTACTAATCAATTATAAAGAAACTCATATTTTTTTTATTTTGTAAGAAAAGTGTACGTTAAAAGGTTTTTTTTTTATATATTACCTCACCCCACGTGGTTCTCTTCTCACACACAATATGTGTGAGTTAACAAATTTGTCCTTAGTGTATTTTTGAAAGTAATTTTTTTTATTTTATATTGATTTGTTTTATATATGTATTTATGAAATATTTTTTTAACTTGCAATTTAAAGTACTTTTGAAGATGTTTTTCCAGAAAAATCAAAATTTTAATTTAAAAAAAAATGTTGATATCTACGAAAACAGGAGGTATAAATATAATTGCGATGGATGGCCAAGAGAATTATGAGATAGATTGAAATGTCTTTTTTAAGGTGACACTCCGTTACTTAATTTGATTGAGTGCCTATACATTTTCCTAATTAAATAAAGATATTCAATACCACATTATTTTTTAATATTATTTTATTTTTAAAACTTTTAAATTTTAAATTAATTAAAATTAAGAATACAGATATCCGAATAAAATTGAAAAGTACCAAAGAATTTGCTTTTTTTAACCTAAATGCATTAATGTCACCAGATGGGATGTATGTTCTTCTAGCGCTCGGAGTTATCCTAATACAGTTTTTGATTTTATGTAAAGTATTGATTGATAACAAATATCATTCCGAAAAAGTGGAACGTTTTTTTGAAATAAATATAATTGATAATGCTATAAAATATTTTTAAATAAAAAATATATTAATTTATGCAAAATAAAAAAACTAAATACTGTAATATTTATGTTGTGAAAAACGATGTCAAGAACAAAATATAATAGGAATTAGGGAAGATAAGAAGAACACAAGAATTGGTTATAACTGCTATTCTTTTACTTTCTCTTCAAACAAGATTACAAGTTTACAAGAATAACAAATAACCTCTCTCACCCTAAATTAGGATTTGCAGCTTAGCAGTGATGAGAGACTAGTATGCTATTTATAATAAAACCTAACATACTAACTAATGGGTTTTTTCCACAAGGCCCATTACACAAGCCAACTTAATAAACAAGCTAACTTAACAAATTAGGGTTTAAACACTAAAACATAATTTAACATGCTAACAACCCTAGCATCTTCGACACAAGCATGTGAACAACCTTCGACTTCATGCTTAACCCTGTCGAACCAAAAAGCTACCCTTCAACCATACTAGAGTTCGATCCAATATCTCACAAATCTCCACCTTGGCCCTAACTCTACAACACCAAGGGAACAACTAGCTTTCTTCATGCAGCTTTATCAACTGCATACGGTGGAAATACTTGCAACTCGATAATGTCTTGGTGATCATATCAGCAGCATTGTCTTCAGTCGAAACCTTCAGCACTTGGACTTCCCCACGCTCGATTACTCTTCTAACGAAATGCAGCCTCACATCAATGTGCTTAGTTCGCTCATGATATGCTGAGTTCTTCGACAGGTGTATTGCACTTTGACTATCACATTTAACAGTGATACCTCGACCTTGAAGTTTCAGCTCCTTTGCAAAACCTTCAAGCCGCAATGCTTCTTTCACAGCTTCAGTTAAGGCAATATACTCCGTTTCAGTGGTTGATAGAGCAACAACCTTCTGAAGTGTTGCTTTCCAACTAATTGATGTGTCAAACATAGTGAAAACATATCCAGAAATAGATTTTCTAGTATCCATACAACCTGCATAATCAGAGTCGACAAATCCTTCGATTACTGCTTTACTATCTTCACCTAATGCTCCACCATAAATTAGGACTTTATTCAGAGACCCATTTATGTACCTTAAAATCCACTTCAATGCTTTCCAGTGAGCCTTTCCAGGATTCGCCATGTACCTGCTTACAAGACTTACTGCGTATGCTATGTCGGGTCTAGTACAGACCATAGCATACATCAAAGAACCGACTATATTATCATATGGGATGTTATTCATATAGGTTCTTTCGACATCAGTACTGGGACAGTGATCAATACTCAGCTTGAATTGAGGGTTTGTTAGAGTCACAACTGGCTTCGAATTCGACATATCAAACTTTTCAAGAATCTTCCGTAGATATGCCTTTTGAGATAAGCATAACTTCGACTTCTTTCTATCTTTTCGAATGTCAATTCCAAAAATCCTAGAAGCAGCTCCCAGATCCTTCATATCGAACTCCTTATTGAGTTCAGCCTTCACCCTCGTCACATCTTCAACATTGTTGCTTGCTATGAGGATATCATCCATATAAAGCAACAAAATAACAAATGAATTACCAAGTCGAAATCTGAAGTACACGCAGTGGTCGAACTGACTTCTAATGAAACTTATGCGTGCCATGAACTTGTCGAATCTCCTATTCCACTGTCGAGGAGATTGTTTCAGCCTATACAAAGATCTATTTAACTTGCACACATAATCTTCCTTCCCCTTTTCGACATACCCTTCAGGTTGCCTCATTAGGATCGTTTCATCTAGATCACCATACAAGAACGCAGTCTTCACATCCATCTGTTCCAATTCAAGGTCGAACTGTGCCACCATGGCAAGCAACATTCTAATGGACCTATGCTTCACAACAGGAGAAAATACATCATTGAAGTCGACACCTTCTTTCTGAGTGAAACCCCTTGCAACTAACCTTGCCTTGTATCTTTTCAATGTCACTCCTTCAATTCCTTCCTTAACTTTGAAAATCCATTTACAGCTGACTAACCTTGCCCCAGCAGGTTTCTTGATCAGTTCCCAAGTATTATTATCATGAAGAGATTTCATCTCATCATCCATGGCCTTCAGCCACTCAGTCTTATTTCGACTCCTCATAACTTCCTTATAGTCTATAGGTTCTTCGTCTAGAACCTCACTTGCAGAGATTAAGGCATAAGCTATAAGATCTGCATACCTAAGCCTCTAAGGTGCCTTGATGACTCTTCTCAACCTATCTCTCGACAGTAGGTAGTCATCGTCAGTTTCCTCAACATCTTTAAGTCCTTTGAATACAAGGCTGATTGAACTTCTTCAAAAGGACAAGGACTCCATTCCATACAGGAGAGTTTCTTTGAAGTGAGCATGTGATCGAGGCAAAGCGCACAATAGTAACAGTGTTTGATCTTCATCATCGATCTTTACATCAATATTTTCAAGATCAAGAATCAGCTTGTTGAACATATCCAACTGCTCAACCAACACTTTGTCTTCAAACATCTTGAATGAATACAAAGCTTGCTTCAGGTAGAGTCGATTTACCAGTGATTTGGTCATATACAAACTTTCAAGTTTCGTCCATAATCTTGATGTCGTCGTCTCCTTTGATACCTGTCGTAGAACCTTATCACTAAGGCTCAACAAAATTGCGTTGTGTGCTTTCTCGATCATAGTTGTCTTCTCCGCTGCGGTTAATTCAGCATTCATGGATGTCTCTCCCTTCAACGCTTCCAAACAACTCTACTGAACCAGTAGGGCTTTCATCTTCAAGCGCCACAGACCGAAATCATTCACTCCGGTGAACTTTTCAATCTCATACTTTGTTGACGGCATCTTCTCCACGCTCACCGCACCAATTTGTTGTGAAAAACGATGTCAAGAACAAAATATAATAGGAATTAGGGAAGATAAGAAGAACACAAGAATTGGTTATAACTGCTATTCTTTTACTTTCTCTTCAAACAAGATTACAAGTTTACAAGAATAACAAATAACCTCTCTCACCCTAAATTAGGATTTGCAGCTTAGCAATAATGAGAGACTAGTATGCTATTTATAATAAAACCTAACATACTAACTAATGGGCTTTTTCCACAAGGCCCATTACACAAGTCGACTTAATAAATAAGCTAACTTAACAAATTAGGGTTTAAACACTAAAACCTAATTTAACATGCTAACAACCCTAGCATCTTCCACACAAGCATGTGAACAACCTTCGACTTCATGCTTAACCCTGTCGAACCAAGAAGCTACCCTTCGACCATACTAGAGTTCGATCTAATATCTCACAATTTAAAATATCAATTAGACAATAGTTCATTCTATAATAATTTTATATTTAATATAAACAGTGGCGGAGCCAGAAAATTTTTAAAGCCCGGGCAAAAATTTGAAACAACTCACAAATACATGAAATTTGAAAATTGAAAATTTACACCTCATAATATTGTTACACTTATTAAAGATTAGTTTATTCATTCTTAAGAATCAAAATTTCCAACACCATAAGTTCAAAATTTTCCAAACCTTCATGAAACAAAAGAGGAGCCTTATTCAACCATAAACCTAACAACACCAAATTTTCTCACACATTCCTAACCAAATCTAGAGCAATATGAAATGACACCCAACAATGTAGAACAAACACTGCAAGTTTTCACCCAACCTTATTCACAAAATGTCTCAATAGACCACCTAAAGAGAAATCAACTAAAGAAAAATCAAGACAAATTCATCTTAATTTTCTTCTAAACTTCTACCATAACTTCTTATAACCTTCAAATCAACAAATTGGATTCTAGAGGATATTGTGTTTGAACAAAGACAATCTATATTAATAAGGGCAGACATTGAATTATGTGATAAGAATGTTGTTAATTTCTTGAAAGAAAATATTAATAAATGATGAGTGGTTACCAAACATATTTTGTAAATTAAGTTTACATGGGATGTGTTTTATAGAAAGAAACATGAAGGGAATTAAGGTTTGAGTCAATTGTTTTTGACTCCATGATAGTACAATGACATTACAGGGCATTTTCTCAAAACTAGAGGGGTGTTTTGATTTTTTTCTACAACAATCATCAATACACACTTATCTATCAATAGAGGGATGAATTGATAAATTTTCATTTTCCGAATTTCACGTGTTTGTGGGTTGTTTCGAAGTTTGCTACGTGCAATATCAAACTGAACAATTTCAAGAAACAATTATTCATGAATTTAAAAATAACTACATGCTTCACAAGATTTGTGGAGTATTATGTTGAGTTTAAAGAGTTGATGAGTGAAGCATTTGTGATATTGGAAAATGAGATTATAAGTAGTGAAACAAGATAAAGGACCATCATAATCACATATCACAAATCAAGGTTCAATTATAAAAGATCTAGCAAAGCAAAAACAAGTTAAAGGAAGAAGAATATTGGTTCAGAACTTTTACCGAACACTTGGTGGGCATAGCGCGAAACGACAAATTCAACACCAATTCTCCATCAATTCATCAACCATAACCTACAACAACAACAAATAACAACACAACAACAATTTGTAGCAAGGATTGAATTGAAAAAGAAGAAAGAGTGGAGTCGCAGTGTGCGTCTTGTTTACGGTATTGTGTGGCGGAGGATGACCGTATATTGAATCGTGAAATTGAAGAACAACTAAGTTCTTTGTTTTGAAGTGCACAATTTCATCTCCCTCCTCTACCAATATGGAGTAGGAGGTCAATTTATTAACGACAAATTCGACATCACTCCCCTTTCTTTTTGAAACTGTCGACAATCTTCGCATTTAGAGAGCCGCGAGCATGGGAGATTTTTGGTGTAGGGTTCAGGATGGTGAAGCATGGATGGGCGGAGCCTGGGCAGCTGCCCGACCTGGCCGGACGCTGGCTCCGCCAGTGAATATAAATATATTCATAAATTATTTATAGACAATAGTTCATCTATAGAAGATGGTTTCATAAGAGATAATTGTCACATCGATATGAAATCCTTTTCTAAGTAATGATCTAATTTTTATTAAACCTTTCTTACTGCCTAAGATAAGTTTTTATGGATGGGAAGACTTTACTTTCATTAATGATTAGGGTCATGGCCATTAACATCTTCTCCAAATACTTTTTATTGTTAAACATTGTTAGACATAAGTTTCTACTTCAGAGGCATTGTTAACAAATGTCTTATTTTTAGAAAATTGAACTTTTGGATTTTTTATTTCTAATAGAAGTATAAAATATTGAATTTTCTACCTTTACACTTTTCATAGGGAGTATTATTAAATATAGTCTGATATAAATCCAGTTTTAAATATAACACGTTGTATTTATAACTTATGAATACAAGTGGTTTGCAACATTTATTGAAGATGTCTATTTTTATTTTTTTACAACTCCATTTTTTTAAAAATTCTAGAACATGAGAAATGTCATTTTTTACAAATTTTTACAAAATATTAGCTCTTGAATTTCTCTCTATAATCACTACTTAGAAAATAAGGGGTTAAATATGTTTTGTCTTTATTTTCATTTGTTATTGTTGGTAGAATATTGAGATAATAAAATAAGGGGTTAAATATGTTTTGTCTTTATAAATATCTCATATTTTATTTTTAGTTCTTATAAAAAATGACATATTTAAGTCTCTACAAAAAATTTATACACGAGAGTCTCTATTATTTTGAAACTGTTAAACTACTATTGGCAAAATATCATTTTTGATCTCGTATGTTATTTTAGTCATATTAGTGACGGAAAAACTCAAAATTTGGTCATTAAATTAGTCACTAATATGAAGAAAAAAAAGAATAAAATGACACATTTTAAAAAGTTAAGGGACCAATGTAGAACTTTTTGAAGTTAAAAGACTAAAATGAACCTCAAGATTAACATGCGGGACCAAAAAGATATTTTTCCATTACTATTTAATTTTTAAATTTTGAATAATTTTTTCAAACATGTTTAAAATACTGTAAAATATTTATTTACCAAATTTTAGAACTTTTTAAATAAAGAAGAATCAAATATAAATTTTTAAAATTTCAAAAGATAATGATGAAAGCAATGAAAATCTTGACTTAGAAATCAAATTTTGAATTTCAAAACGCTTTAAACATATCTGCAAAATAATCATTCAAAAATACACATTGATTTAACACTGAAGTCTAAAACTACATGCATAATAATTTTTTATAGACCAAAACATATTTTTTTATAGCTAGGGACTAAAAACATATTTAGCATTTATGAAATCCATCATTGTGAATTGGGAATTTTATCCATAAACATATGTTATAGTCATCAAATGGTTAGTCTAATTTGTTTTGTTTTTGTAAATAACATCATTTATATGGAATAAGCTTGTTTTGAAATTTGATGGAGCTTTCCAATGGACAACTAGGTCATGATGCTCAAAGAATACTCAAATATCTTTGGAAGGATTTGGATGTGACTGAAGGTACCTATACACTTATCTGATCCCTAAACTTGTGAATTGGAATGTTTCTCTTTGATTTGTTTCTTCACAAAATAACTCGTGTTTCAACAAGATTATAAATTATTGTTGTATACTCTTGAGGATATTGACCAGAATATATAAATTTGCTTGATTAAAGCATTGCATGGAATAATCTTGAGGATTAAACACATTGTTGAGATTGTACTAGGTGTGTATTTATCTGGGTGCAATAGAGTATTCTGCCTGAATTAAGGTATGCAAGAGGGTTGATGGATTTCAGTTTGTGAATAAGTGATGAATCATCCTAACTGTTGAGTTAGGAATTTATAATTGTGTCTTCATCACAAGGATATAGATACTTTTGCATATATCTTAGCCATATGAACCATACATTGATTAGGGAGTGGAGGATGTGAATGAGTTATCCCCTAAATGTAGAGATTTGGTTAACTCCTTAGTTAGAGTGGCGTCTCTTCTATTATGATCGAGAAATTTCCATTAGTTTCTCTAATGTTTCTGACACGTCATACCCGATGAAATAGAGAAGTGTGGAAAGCTCAAATGAAAATCAACTCCATGAAGAGTAAAATTTGTATTCCACTAGTTTTTGTGTTTCCATTAGTTTTTGTGAAATATGAAATTTGTGTTTCCATTAGTTTTTGTGACGGGTGAATCGCATGAGTTTGATGTACAGTACCTAGTCATTTGAATTCCACCATTTGCAATCAAAAGCATTTTTTTATTGATTGTTAAATAATGAAAAAAGATAAAAGTTAAATAAAGTCAAATGATAAAAGGGTAAAAATCATGTAAAAGAATGTGTTTGATTGATTGTGTATTTAGAAATTTTGCAAGTGAAATATTTATGCGCAAATATTACTCCTATCGAACAAAATAACATATCCTATAAGTTTTAGTCTTAATTAGTCATTTATGTGGATAATGGGTGAATTTTTTGCACTGGAGTGACGCGTCACTCAATATTTTGGGTTCATTTCCCTTTTTAGATACATCTATTTTCTTTTATGTACATGTGTGATTTCCTTTCAAATCTTGTCTCAATGTCAATATAATTTTAAGGGTTAAATATATAATACCCTTATGCAATGTTGTTGAGATTCAGTTTACCCCCTTTTAAAAAAATTGTATTTCTCCCTTGTAATGTTAAGATTTTGTGTCTTTGGCCTCCCAGTCGACAAAATGACATGTAATCTTCATTTTTACATATGTGGCATGTCCACTTGGATTTTTTTTTTTTAAATTCACGTGAAATTTCTTTTTCTTAAAATTATTTCATTACGAAGGGGGTAAATCAAAATTCGCTAACATTGCATGAAGTAAAATATTATTTATTTATTTTGGATATACAACATTGAAAAAACATGAAAAATGGTATCAATGGATTTTGAACCAAGGACCATAGCTTTCTCATGCAATGACACATTACCACTAGGCCAACTACTTCAACTTATTAGTAAATTCATACAAGTTGTTGAATGATCAATCCGTCAAGAATCTATATTAGAGTTAATTTGAATTTGAGTTTTTTCACTTTCATCCTCAACCTCATTTTACTTTCACAGTGCAAGAGAAATAATACCAATGTGATTCCTCCTAGGTTCATTGCATGAGGAAGACTATGGTCCTAGGTTCAAAACACATTGATTTTAATAGAGATCATTGATTTGTTGATCATTTAAGATCTTTTTTTCTAATTTTTTATTTGGATTTAAGTTTTTTTATTTTCATCTTCAACATCCTTTTATTTTCATGGTGTAGGCTTTTATTTCCATTACATTAATCTTTGGTGAAGGACGCTACAATTTTATCAAAATTATATATTTTAGTGCCTCATAATTTTCAAGTCTGGGTGAAAAAGAAGAATCACATAACATGTTCTTATATATATATATATATATATATATATATATATATATATATATATATTGTTAAGAGGGTATTTATAGCCCCCAGCGCTGGGCCATGATCTCGCTATTGGGTTGGACTTCCAAGCCCAACTAGAAGACTGCCAGGTTTCCTGAGCGGAAATATCGGAGGTGCGTGAGTGACCTCTGTCCTGGTTAACCGCTCCGAAGTTTAAGGGAGACGCGGTCTTTTAGGGACCACGTGGACTCCGCAGTATTCAGAGGGTTGAATATGAAGGAGCCCTACGAGGAGCAGGGTCCTCGGCGGAGAGGATGCTCGCGGAGAGCAGGGTCCTCGGCAGGGAGGATGTTAGTGGGAAGCGTCCATGCCGAGCGCCTGACAGATGCGGGGAGCATTATGTCGGGCATAGAGGGGACGAGCACCATTAAGCCAGTTGGAGAGCACAGCGTGGTTTGGGCCTCTAGGGTTAAGTGGGCCGAAGCCAGATTGGGCCTAATCTTGGCTCAGTCAAGAACAGGAGCCCCCCAAGTGGGAGTCTTCTGCTCAAGAAGCTTCGACTTTGACGATGCTCGGCCCTGGTAATGATGCTCGGTTCAGATGATGGTGCTCGGACGAGATGAATCGTCGGTTGGAACGAAAGGTCGCGCGTGCATGGCACGCGCTGATGTAGCATAGGCAATGATTGCCTAGGGGTAGATGGCGGCACCTAGGGAAGGCTTTGTCAGCCGACTCGACGTTTCGCATTCCGGACATTTTCCTTATAAAAGAGGGTTAGGACCCCTCATTTGGAACTTTTTCGTTCCCCGCTCGTGTGCTCGGCATCCACGTCAAGTTTCCAGATCTTGTTACTTCATCAACGTCCCCCTGTAGCAACATCAACCAGTATACTGAAGATCATGTCAGAATCAGGTGCGTTTGAGGCTTCCCTTTGATTCTAAATGTCTTTTCTTCTGTTTTATAGAGGATTACGGGGCGAGTCTCCGCTGTTTTCGCCGTCTAAACCGGCAGGCAGACTAGATTGTCGTGCCTTTCCTCGGGTTATTCAAGCGATGCCCGGGAGAATCATCAGATTAGTTGATTTTTCTTTACTGTGGTTCGGCTTCTCCATGATTTAGTTCGTCATACTCATGGAGAAGGTCGGAGGCTTCATGCTCCTCTTCGGGCTGCTCATGGTCACGTTCGACGGGTTTAAGGTTCCTGCCGAGCTCGTTCAACTGTACTCGAGTGTTTGACCTTTGTTTAAGTTTAAGTTGAATTTTGGGGAAGTCCTCGGCCGGAGACCAATAATATTATCGAAGGGGTTTGGTCGGGGGCTTAAGACTCTCCGTTCCACCCTTTCACTTGTATTGCGGTGGAAGGGTGGATTTGATGATCGATCGAATTCATTTTTTCCTTCTGCATGCAGGTGAATCTGGCTCGGGGTCCAGTTCGGGTTCTAGCTCGGGTTCTAGCTCGTGGGACTCCTCGCAAGACACAGGTGCGAGCAGCTCTGAGGTCGAAGAGGTGGAGGTTGAGAGCTCGCGCCTCAGGGTGATAGAGGAGGGTGACGAACAGGAGGGTCCCTCGGAGGTTGAAGAGGAAGGTCCTTTGACTCCGCTTTTTGAGTATGACCTCGTGGTCGATCTTGATTGGGTGGCCGAGGAGCCAAAGCTCGAGGTGTCTCGATATACTGACTCCTTGGTCGGAGCCTTTCGTGAGGTCGAGGACCGGGGGCCGAGTGACGAGCTGAACTTTCAGGTGGTCTGCCCGAGGGTCGACGAGCGTATTTGTTCTCATTTCCATGGGGATAGCTTCTCCATGTATGAGTATGTTTTCAGGGAGCTCGGGTTCCGCCTGCCTTTCTCCAGCTTCCAAGTCTCTCTACTGGCCAGCCTTGCTCTGGCTCCGTCCCAACTGCACCCGAACGCCTTTGCATTTATGCGGGCTTTCGAGATCGTCTGTGACTACTTGGGCATTGGTGCTACGACCGACTTGTTTGGCCGTTGTTTCAGAGTTCAACGAAAGTCGGCTGACGGGCGCTTTAGCTGGGTTTCCTTCCAGAATGCTGACCGGAAACTTTTTAAGATGCACGTCGACTCGGTCAAGGATTTCAAAGATCGTTATTATGTTGTTCGTCTGCACAGTCGCGCGTCGTACACCTCCTTGTCGAAGATGATGACGGTGTGTGGTGAGGATGGTATTCCGTAGAAGGACGAGGAAGGGAAGATCAAGACTAAACTCTGTAGCATGTTTCCGTTTGTCTGGTGGAAAGGTCATTTTAACTACCCTCCTAAGTACTATGCTCGCGAGGACGGGGATCTGGATGAGCAGGATTCGGCATCATATGCTCGCCTTTGCCAGTATGTGGATAGCTTCTCACTCAGTCCGTGGGTTACGAGGACTGGTGAGCCTATTTGTGACGAGGAGAACTCTCCCCAACTTGAATTTGTTTGTCCTCAAACAAGGCCAAACACTCAAAGAATCAAAAGTAAAAATCCAAAGAATCAAGAATCAACAAAGTTTAGAAAACGAAACAATTGCACGGTTCAAACAAAAACGCACAAACAAAGTAAACACTTACCATAATCCTACAACGAACATGAAAGTGAAACGAATCCTAAGTACAAAAATCATACAAAACATTCTAAAACAAAACAAGCTCAATCACGAATCACGCCTAGCAAAAACTCATCGGTAGATGAAAAACACCGAAAGGTGAGGACTTTAAACACTCATCCAACAATCTTGCAAACAAAAGAAAAAATTATGCGTTCATCTAAAAATAGTATTGAAAATGCAACGACACGAATCACAAGGGCTTTCAAGGTTGTAATGTGGATCGGTTAACAAACAAGTGATAAGTCCTAAAGCTAATCGAAACAAAAACTTGCCTAAACCTAAGGGAGTAATTACTTCCACAAAGTTTCAAACAATACAATTCCAATCAAACTTCTTCTTCATCACATGTTTCACACCAAACACAGTACTTATTAGCACACTCTTATTCCAAACTCTTTTTGTTCTTTTCTTTTTCAAACTTTTTCTCTTTTGTCTTTCTTTTTCTCTTCTTTCTTTTTCACATTTTTTTTTCTTTTCTTTTTCTTTTCATAACCTCATACCATCCACATCAAAAAGAGGCAAACATCCTCTCCCCAACTTGAACCCAACCATAACATAAAGTGAATACTCCCTACTTTCTAAGGCAAGGTAAAAATCCAACTAAACACCATAGATGAGGGTTCAAGAAAACAAAGAATCAACATCCATACACAATTGAAAACTAACGCACATAGACATGCATTAAGAAAAAACAATATGGATATTGACAAAAAGGCTCAAAGGGGTTACGAATGGTCACACTCTCACAAGGTGAATTGAATATTTGACTATGGTAGTTGTGCTCAAAATCAAACAAGTGCCTTGATCACTTTCGTGCATTCACAAAATCAATACAAATGAAAGATTAAACATAATAATATCCAGTTAAAACAAGAAATGTCAGTCACTCGCATATATACACAATGGAAAGCCACCTCACATTTATGGTAAAAAGGGAAAACTAATTGTGATTCAAGTCATGGGCAAGTTATGCAAAAAGAATGAGTAATATGAAATGTGTACTAATGAAAAGTCTCATAAACATGCTATGCTATAGAAAGCGATAAACGAGTACCTTGCGACGTACAAATTTGAACAATCATTACCGCACAACTGACATGTTGAATCTATCACAATTGGAGAATTACCAAATGAGACTCCAAGCGATCGGGCCAAAATTTGAATCTAAACACAAACAAAAGAATTAAAAATAAAACTATAAAATACTATACTATAAAGCCTTGGTATAAGTGGGAAAAAGGCTAGTCAAGTGAACCATTAAAAAGAATTCATTGGCCAAAAGTTACAAGGCGCACGACGCGCCCTTAAGTCCGCGCGACGCGCCCTTAAGACCGCGGGACGCGAGCGCAGTTCTGCCTAACCAAGCTCTTCAACACGGATGAGCGCGCGACCCGCGCTACACCAGAAAAATAGAACCAACTCAGAAAAATAGAATTTCCAGTGCGCCACCACTTAACACCTACACTACTCATTTACAGAAAATTAGAACAAAAAAATATACAACTGTTGGGGTGCCTCCCAACAAGCGCTCGTTTAACGTCGTTAGCTCGACGCCTTTATTGTTTCGTGAATGGTAAGTAACTTCCCCGCGGTACGCCAATGCTTTCGCCTCAAACGCAACCTAAAGAAAGCGACCTGCCCAAACACTTAACAAACGAATCAAAAGCAAAAGTATACACAAGTATGTGTAAAACACAAATATACATAAAACGCAATATTTACAAAATCCTTAATTGGCTAAACAAATTGAAAAGTGAAGATTTAGAATTTACGAACTATCCGAGTTCAATTTGTTTAGCCAACTTCACCTTGCTAAATAGCAAAAGTGAAGAGGAACAAAATCAAACACACAAACATGTATAAGTATGAAAATATAAACATGTATCAATATACAAAAATATACAAGTATGAGAATATGCACAAAATATACGATATTCACAAAACTCAAAAATAAAGAAACTATCGCAATGCGAATTCAATAGAAACACCAATCCCCGGCAACGGCGCCATTTTGTTGGAGCGGTAAAGCGGCAAGCAACAAAAGTTTTGGAAATATTTATCCGGGAAATTATCGTGTCCACAGAGATTAGTGCTACTGAATTGCCGTTCGACGGATTCTTAGCTATGAGTTCGGGTTAAAATGGGTTTAGGCGGTAAATGCGGAAATTTAACTTATGAACACAAAATAATTTCATTAGTCGGACAATAGAGACTTTCGAGATTTTAAACTCATATACCCGTTAAATACTTAAACTTACTACTCAGTTGAAATCAACCTAAACTATAAATCAACATCATCACGTATCGCTCACACGGAGGTTATGTCTAACGCAAAGTGAGACAACGACCGTATTACTCGCGTCGATGATCTCTCAGCATAATACGAGCAACACGGAAGCATTAAGAACCGACACTAAAGTGAATACCAAGTTCTAATCTATATCTAGAGTTAAAACCCAATAAATGTTCTTCCTAAACCCGGATTCAAATCATCCATGTCTGAAATAATCCAAACCCACATAGAGAAAGCAATCACTAATGAAGATTTGTAATGAAAGCATTAAACAACACCATGAGCAATAAATATACATATAGACAAAGCATACTTAAAACAAAACCCCATCATAAATGGTTACAAAGAGAAGAGGAAGAGAAGAAAACCCAATTTCTCGCGGTGTCAAACACGATCCACTAAGCTCCCGACTCCGGATCATCCATGAGCAAGCCATAAATGTTGTTTTCTAAGCTCTAATGTACAAAAAATGAAGGTGATGACTTTGGGAACAAATAACCCAAAACCATAACCTAAAAAATATGTTTTTCACCTATTTATGCAATTTTTGGTTCTGGTACAGCGCGCGTCGCGCGCAGGAGCTCGCATCGCGCGCTGACTGCTGTCATGAAAAATCAGCATTTAGTGTTTTGGCCATAACTTGAGAACCGTAACTCCGATTTGCGCCCGGTTCGAAGCGTTGGAAAGCTTATTCAATTTCCCATCTGAAAATGACAACATATCAACCAAATTGGTGATTTATTATTCTTTGGTTTTGAGTTTTATTCGCCGAATGAATTGATTCCGCCGCTCAAAATCGCGCGTTTGAAGCCGTGTCTTCGCCACGTTATTGCTCATGCTCCAAATACGCCTCAATACCTACAAAATGAATAGAAAACTATCAAAAAGTATAAAAGTATATGAAAATACATCTACTCACAAAGTATACGTATTTATATACAAAACGGGGTATTATTCGAACGGTATTAACAAAAAGTATCGATAAGTGCAACAAAACATATATACAAAATAACTACATTTTTGCACTTATCAGGAGGGAGTTCCGAGGGTAGAAGCTCGGGCCATAAACACCAAGGCCATCTTGCTTTGTAGGACGCCCGAGGAAGCTAAGGCGTTGTTAGGTGGAGTTTCCCTTGTTTACTCTGGCTTTTTATTTGATGTTCTTTGCTGACTGTTTGTTTGTTCGTTTTGATTTTCAGATGCTATGCCGGTGAAGGACGAGAAGGTCTTGAAGGTGGCCCAGGATGCGAAGAGGCTTCGGGCCTTGAAAAATAAAAATCGGATGGCGGCCTCTGGCGGCGAACATTCTGGGTCGGCTTCGGCTGGATCTCCTGTGGTGGTCCTGGATGGGGAGGGAACACCGAAGAGGGCGCGTCGGGTTGAGTCACTTCGAGAGGACCCGCCGACTGCTGGGGCCGAGCGCGGATTCTTACTCCCTTCTTGTTTCAAAGAAAGCTGGTTCTTCGAGAAGTTCCCCTTAACTGTCTCTCCGGACGAGAGTCACCGAATCCAGGAGATGTCTTCTTCGGCCCGATTACAGCAGCTCGCTAGTGACAGTGCTGCTGTGATGAGGGTCGTCGGGATGGCTCAGGTGCTCGCGCAAGGGAGCATTGTTTCGGCTGAAGCTCTGAAAAAGGCGGAGGATGACAAGAAAGCTGCCGAGGGTGAGGCTGCTAGACAGAGATATCTCCATGAGAAGATAAAGAAAAAGATGGAGGAACTTCTGAAGCAGAAGGATGAGGAGTTGGAGGCGGGGAAGAAAAAGGCCGCTGAGCTCGAGGAGGCCTGGCAGCCGACGGCGGAAGAATCCTCGGACGTGGCAGTGCTGAAGTCGAGAGCCGAGTTTGTCGAAAAGATCGACGACCTGAAGCTCGAGCTTGCTGACATGGCCGAGGAGGGATTCAAGTGTGTCGTCCAGCAGTTGAAGTTCCTCAACCCGGGGTTGAAGATGGACGATATCGGGGTTTCGTCCAGGATTGTGGATGGCCAACTCGTGCCCGGTACGCCTGATGGTGATGAATGATCTGTTTTGGGCCTGCGTGCCTATGTTTCTTTGGCCTGTGCGCCGGTTATTTTTTGTATGTTGGGCTATGCCCGGATAATTTTGGGGCCTGCGTGCCAATTCGGGGCGAGTTTGCCCTCGCGTGAGTCCTTCATGTTTCTGCGGAGCACTAGGGCGCCGATTTCGCATTCGCGTTTGATAACTTTGGCGTTATGTCGCAGAGCTATCTGCTGTTTTAATTTGGCTTCTCGGAGGGAAGATCCTGCTCGGATTTCCTCGACCATGTCGAGTTCTTCCCTCATGGCTTCGTCGTTGAGTTCTTCCTCGAGGGGTGACTCAGTCCGTCGAGAAGGTTTCCGGATTTCTACGGGGATCACAACCTCGGTGCCGTAGATGAGTCTGAACGGGGTTTTGCCTGTGCTCGAATGGGGCGTTGTTCTATATGCCCAGAGCACACTATGCAGTTCCTCGACCCAGGCTTTCTTGGCTTCGCCAAGTCTTCTTTTTAATCCTCGGAGGATGACTCTGTTATCTGTTTCAGCTTGCCCGTTCGTTTGAGGGTGTTCTATCGAGGTGAAATGTTGTTTGGTGTCGAGCTTGGCTACGAATTCTTGGAATTTTCTATCAGTGAATTGAGTGCCATTGTCGGTTATTATTGCTTGTGGAACCCCGAACCGAGCGAGTATGTTTCGCTTGTAGAAGCGGAGTACGTTTTGGGCCGTGATTTTGGCGAGCGCCTCGGCTTCTATCCATTTCGTAAAGTAGTCTACGGCGACCACCAGATACTTGTTTTGGTATGACCCGACTGGGAATGGCCCGAGGAGATCCATCCCCCAGGTGGAGAAGGGCCAGGGTGACGATAACGACTTGAGCTCGTTTGGGGGAGCCAAGTGCATGTCGGCGTGGAGTTGACATTTGTCACATTTTTGGGCATGCTCCTTGGCGTCCTGCTGCATGGTCGGCCAATAATATCCGGCCCTTAGGGCCTTTCTCGCCAATGATCGTCCGCCGAGGTGTTGGCCGCTGATCCCCTCGTGCAGCTCCTGCAGTATCTCGAGCGCCTGCGAAGCGTCGACACATTTAAGGAGGGGGGTGGAGAATCCTCGTCGGTATAGCTTGTTTTCGAGGACAGTGTATAGGCAGGCACGTCTTTTGATCGTTGAAGCTTCCTTCTTGTCGGCGGGCAGTTCATCCTTCGTGAGGAAGTTGTAGACAGGGGTCATCCAGCAATGATCGTCGCCTATGGCGAGCACTAGCAAGTGGGACGTGCTCTTATCTACGCTCGGCCTTGGCAGGTTTTCCTGGATCACCGATTTGTTTCCACCTTTCTTTCTCGTGCCCGCGAGTTTGGATAAGACGTTTGCTCGGGTATTGTGTTCCCGAGGGATATGCTCTACTTCAGCTCTTGCGAACTTTTTCATCTTATCTTTGACGAGGGCGAGGTATTCGACGAACACGTCGTTCTTGGCTTGGTACTCACCGTTGACCTGGGATGCGACGAGTTGGGAGTCGGTGTAGATCTTCACCTCCCGAGCGCCCACGTCTTCGGCCAGTCGTAGGCTTGCCAGGAAGGCTTCGTATTCGGCTTGGTTGTTCGACGTAGGGAAAGACAAAACTAAGGACACTTCAATGATGAGCCCTTCGTAGTTTTCCAGGATGATGTCGGCCCCGCTCCCCGAGCTGCTGGAGGCACCGTTAACGTATATGGTCCATTTGTGCTCGGCTGGAGGGGGAGGTGGTGATCGAGGTCATTTCAGCGACGAAGTCGGCGAGTGCTTGGGCTTTTAGTGCTTTCCTACTCTCGTATTGGATGTCGAACTCAGATAGTTCCAGGGACCATTTTAGCATTCTTCCGGCCATATCTGGTCGGCATAGGAGTTGTTTGATAGGCTGGTCGGTCCTTACGAGGATGGTATGGGCGAGGAAGTAGTACCTCAGTCTTTTGGCGGCCGTTATTAGCGCCAGTGCTACTTTTTTGATTTGCTGGTATCGCACCTCGGGCCCTTGTAGGGCTTTGCTGGTGAAGTACACGGGTTTCTGCCCGTCTTCAACTTCTCGGATCAAGGCCGCGCTGACTGCTTCGTGGGAGACGGCGAGGTAAAGGTAGGGTACTTCATCGTTATCAGGTCGGGAAAGGACGGGCGGCTCCGAGAGGACTTGTTTGAGGTGGGATAGCGCTTGCTCGCATTCCTCGGACCATTCGAAGGCTGCCTCCTTGCGTAGTAATTTAAAGAATGGAAGAGCGTGCTGGGCGGATTTCGCGACGAAGCGGGAGAGTTCCGTGAGCATTCCGTTTAGGACTTGGATGGATTTCTTATTGCTAGGAGTTGGGAACTCCGAGAATGCTCGGCATTTGTCTGGGTTGGCTTCTATTCCTCTTTCGGTCAAGTAGAAACCGAGGAATTTGCCCGCCCGGACGTCGAAGGTGCATTTCTCTGGGCTGAAGCGCATCTTGCAGGACTGGGCCTGCTCGAACACTCGCTCGAGGTGCGTGGTGTGATCGGTGTCTTCTCGAGATTTGACGATTATATCGTCCATGTAGACCTCGAGGGTGTCGCCGATCTCTCCTCGAAATACCCTGTTCATCATCCGCTGATAGGTGGCTCCGGCGTTCTTGAGTCCGAAGGGCATTACGTTGTAGTAGTAATTGCCCGACTCGGTCATGAATGCCGTGCTCTGTTTGTCGCTCCTCGCCATGGAGATTTGGTTGTAACCTGAATAAGCATCCATGAAAGATAACAATTTATAGCCGGCCGAATTGTCGACCAGCCTGTCAATGTTAGGCAGTGGATATGCATCTTTGGGACATGTCTGGTTAACATCAGTATAATCAACACACATTCTCCATTTTCCATTAGATTTTTTGAATAGTACAACGTTTGAGAGCCAAGTTGAATACTTGGCCTCGAAAATAAAATTTACCTCTAGGAGGTCTTTTACAGCTTTCTCGGCAGCCTCCGCTTTCTCGGGAGACTGCCGACGCCTACGTTGAACTACTGCTCTTGCGGCCGGATCAATGGAGAGGGTGTGGCAGGCGACCTCAGGGTCGAGTCCGGGCATCTCTGCTGCACTAAAGGCGAACAAGTCGGCGTTGGCCTTTAGGCAGGCCACGAGCTGCTTCCTCGGTGTATCTGGGATGTCCTTGTCGATCTTCACAGCTTTGTCGGGGTTGTCACCTAGAGGAATGAGCTCGAAATCCCCGTCCGGGATGGGTCGGATCGGGTGAGTTGTCCTCGGCTGTGGTTCTTCGCCATTCTTCAGCTCTTCTTCCATGAACCGAGCGTCGAGGTCGACCGAGCTGACGTTTGTCGGTTGATCGGTCACCATTTCTACTTAATTTCGTCATACATTCGGCATAAGATCGCCATACTTGGTAACACTTTGTGGTTGTTTTTAAGTATTTTTCTTTAATTCATCTAATTCTAGTTATTCTATGAGCAATGTATTTTTATGTCGTTTTCTTTGTCAATTAGGTGCTTTTGATCTCGTTTGGTAATGGTTTCAGGTTAGCTTCAGAGTGATGGAAGATCGCGTGGCCAAAAGATGTGAAGAAAGAAGCAAAAAGCAAGGAAAAAGCATATGGGCAGAGGCGGACACGGTCTGACCGTGTCACCTGACACGGCCGTGTCAGGCCTCAAGAAGAATTGATCTCCCAGACCAGAAGCGGACACGGTCTGCCCGTGTCAAGGGACACGGCCGTGTCAGCGGTGCGGGCAGAATTTCTGAATTTTGGTTTTTCCAATCTTTTTAAAGTTCAGGGGCAGTTTGGGTATTGCGGCGGAGATCTGAAAACCTAGAGGGATTAAAAGAGGATTGAGAGACAAAGAGAAGACACTTTTTGATCGTACGATAGAATTCTAGAGCAGAGAAAAGATAGCTTCTTCAAGGTGTTGGAAGACGAAGAGATTCAACGGTGGACACCATTGAAGATCCGAGTTCTCCTAATCTTTGTAAATGTCTAAACTTTGTGATTTTGGTTTCTTGAATATTATGAGAGGCTAAACCCCCCAATGCCAGGGGGGTGTCCCTGATTTGAATTGTAATGACTTTTGAATTCCGTATTTCTTCAATCAAGTATTAGTTTTATGCAATTTGATTGTTTAATGTTTTTATGCATTCTTTGTCGGAAAAACAAAGATAGATCTACGGTTAACAATTTGTAGGACTACGGTTGTTAAGGTTTTTAAACAATTTGATCTAGTAGTTATCACCTAGGACTAGGGATATCGAAAGGTTATTTGAACATTCTTGATTATTTACATCTTTGGTTTGCAAACCTTTGTTTCTAAGGACTTAGGCAATAGGATTGCAAACCAAAAGGCTTTCCACTAAGGACTTAGGGAAACACCCTTAAGAACAAATAGTTGTAGTCTATGAACTTGTTGAAGAGATCTTTTCACAGAGTCATTATAAGGAAGATTAAACACCTACCCTGGCATTACCTCAAATTACATCTAAAAAGTCAAACTTTTATTTCAGCTTATTTTTATTATTTCTGTTATTTAAATTTACTTATTGCATTATAACAAAACACCTATTTGCTCTTTTGTTTAATTGACTTAAATAACTTGTGTTTCCTACGCAATCCTCGTGATCGATACTTGGGGTAAAACCCATTATTACTACATCGGTGAAAATAGTACACTTGCTATTTTTCCGATCAAGTTTTTGGCGCCGTTGCCGGGGATTGCCAAAATATAAGTTTTATTTTAGTCAATTAAAATTTTATTGCTCTGCAATTAAAATTCTTTTTGCTGAAATTTTTATTTGCTTATTTTAATTTTATTTTATTTTATTTTTTTTTTTTTACTTATCAACTAATAACTGTCTAACCTTGTATGCGAGGTAAGTCCTCAGCTAAACTTCTTTTTGACGCAGAACCCAAAAGATTATTGCGAGCACGACTCCGAGAAATTAAGCGGAAAAGACTGGCATCGAAAGAAGAATCACCTGTAGTTTCAAAATCAGAAGACGAAGAAGTAATATTTATTCAGTCCGAGAAGTCAGATTTTGAGCCTGAAACTATGGCAGCTGATCCACCTCCTCCAGAGAGACTTTTAGGTGATTATGGAAGGGCTAATGCACCTCTTGGAAGAATGACCATAGTAAATCAACCGGTTAACGTGGCACACTTCCAACTACATCCTTCCACTATCCGTCAGTTAGAAAGCAAGCCCTTTGCTGGAAGAATCAATGAAGATGCAAATAAGCATTTACAGAGATTCCTCACCACAACAACATCATTAAAAATAGAAGGCCATTCTGAAGAAGCCAAGAGACTTGTGATGTTCCCATTTACTTTATCCGAAGATGCAGAAGAATGGTTTTACTCACTTCCAGCTGGAAGCATCACAACATGGCAACAGATGGAAACCGCCTTCTTGAATGAGTATTTCCCTGCTTCAGTCTTCATTCGAAAAAGATATGATATCGTGAATTTTAAGCAAAAAGAAGGGGAATCGCTGGGAGATGCATATAAAAGGTTCAAGAGGTGTTTGGTTGCTTGTCCTACTCATAACATGGACCCAACCGAACAAATGCAGACTTTTGTTAATGGTCTCCGACTTAAGACTAAACAGCTTATCGATACTGCCGCCGGTGGCTCAACAAATTTTTCAACAGCCACTGGTATCAAGAGAATCATAGAAGCTATTGCCGCTAATGAGCACATTGAGTTATATGACCGTGCAATGAGCCAACCGGAAGGAAAAATTGATTTAAAGCTTGCAGATCAGGTTGTTAAAATGGAAGATCAGATTGCGGCTGAGGTAGAAAGAAGACTAAAGAAGATGAATATCGGAGAACAGAAAGTAGCACAGGTTGAGCCAATCACATCAGTTATGTGTGAAATATGTGGTCGACCGCATTTTGCTATGCATTGTGTGGCAACGCAGGAACAGGTTGAACAGATTCATATGTTGAGGCAGAATAATCCATACGCCAACACATATAATCCAGGATGGAAAAATCATCCTAATTTCGCATGGAAAGACCAACAAGGAAATATTCAAAAGCAAGGACCCAACCAATATCAATCTCAAGCTCAGCCACATCAATACATACCTCCACAACAACCACAATACCAACAACAATTCCAACACCATCCACAACAGTTCCAAACTCAAGGTGAACAACAATTTCAACAACATGTACCGAAGAAAGAAGATTGGGAGATCGCTATTGAAAAAGTGGCAGCTCAAAACTCTCAATTCCAGGAAGAAACTAGGAGCAATCTAAGGAACACCAACGCTTCAATCAAGAATCTGGAAATTCAAATGAGTCAGATAGCACAACATCTCACTCTACAGGCACAAGGTACCTTTCCGAGTTCAACTGTGAAAAATCCTAAAAACGAAGAGAAGATTAATGCTGTTACTACAAGGAGTAAGAAAGTGGCAGAACCGGAAAAAGAAAAGGAGGAAATAGATGATCCCTTGGTGATTGAGGTAGATTTGGAGATAAGAGAGAATGTGAAAGAGCCCGAAATTGTGATACCACCGGTTAAGCAACTTGAAGAGAAAAATAAGAAAGATGCTAAACCGGCAATCAAGCTTCCTTTTCCTTCTAGAGTGACAAAGAAGAATTCAACAGAAAAGGATTTTGAGAAGTTTGCAGCCTTGTTTAAAAAATTAGAGGTTAATCTACCTTTCTTTGAAGCACTTGAGCAAATGCCTTTGTACAAGAAGTTTATGAAGGAGGTTATCGGTAAAAAGAGGCCAATGGGGGGTGAACCAGAAATTGCAACTGAAAAGTGTGGTATAGTCTCGCCGGCAAGGAAGATCCCCATCAAGAAGAAAGATCCTGGAGCAGTGGCGATACCATGCACAATCAAGAACAAAATGTTTAAAAAGGTACTCATTGATTCTGGTTCTAGTGTGAGTTTAATGCCACTATCTATCTTCAAAAAGCTTGAATTGGGAAAGATAAGCGAAAGTGAGACAAAATTAAAGTTCGCTGATCACACCATCAAGAAATCTCATGGGGTAGCTGAAGATGTACTGGTGGAGATTGATAAGTTTGTATTCCCTGTTGACTTCCACATCATGGACATTCCTGAAGATGAAGAAACTCCTATCCTTCTTGGGAGACCCTTTTTGTTAACAAGTCGTTGCAACTTTGACATTGAGAAAGGGACACTAACGGTGAAATCATTTGATGAAGAAGTAACCTTGAAGATGTTAGAAGTCAAGAAACAAAGTGCAGGTGTACATGATCAAGCTTCTGTTGGCATGATCGAAAGTGAGGGAGAATACAAAAGCCCTAAACATCTTCAAGAAAAAGTTTCAAGCATAGCTTCTCAGGTGGAACTAGCTCATGTTTCTATCAAAAGTCCTAAGGTTGCTATAGAAGTTAAGAAGAAAAAGAAAGAAGAAAATCAAAGTGAGAAGATGAAAGTGGATAGTAACTTGAAGAGTAAAGCAACCAGGTTTGGAGAAGTGACAAGCAACAAAGTTTGGAAAAGGAAATACCCTCCATAATAAAGGGTAATGGACCGTCGAGCCATGCGACGTTAAACGAAGCGCTTCGTGGGAGGCAACCCATGGTTTTAATAATGTGGTTTACTTTTTGTTTTGTTTTTCAGAAAATAAAGAAAAATGGGTCTCTCTTATGAAAGCTAGGAAGCGGAAGCTGGAGTCGCAGTACCCTCTGTGAGTTCACCCTCGCTATCTCGAATTGAAACATTGAGGACAATGTTTAGTTCAAGTGTGGGAGGGGTTCTTTTCAGTTGCTTTTAGTTGATTTCCATTTTTTTTTTGTGTTGTGTTGACATTGTGTTATAGATTGAGTGATGGATGCTGAATGAATGATGAATGGTAGTTAGTGGATGAAAGATGCAACCTGAACTTAATCTCTCGAGGTACTTTGGATGTGGACATAGCCGAAAAGAAAATGTCGGACGCAACTTGAAGAACTGGACTGAGAAGGTAAGTGGTGAAATCGAGCCGGAAAGGAAAGTCACATGACGTAAAGGGTGGGTTGAAGCTGCAAACTTAGCCTACATGGTGAGGAACATAAAATGCCAAACATATGTAAAGATCATCATGAGAGTGAAATCAGGTATGACTTTATCTCTCTAATTTTGCGTTTGTCCTACCGACACAGTACAATTATGAAATCACACACTGAGGCACTTGTTTGTTCTCCCCAGAGCCTTTCCGTCCTTCATTTATTTTTGTTTTATCCCTCGTTAAACCCGTTGAGCCATCCCCCCTTGTTTGTTAAACCCACACATGTCATCCTTAACCATAATTCTATCATTTTTGTTTGGCACTTGTGTAATTATTGTTTCTTTTGAATCTGTGTGAAATTGTAAGTTTGGGGTAGTGCTTAAGAAAATAAAGGGCAAGTGTGATATGAAAAAAAAAAGAAGAGAAAAGTGTGTAAAGCACAAGAAAAAAAAGAGAAAAATAGTTTAAAACACTTGCCTAAAAAGATTTGAAAGACTCGAACGATGTTGATTACCCGGTAATTAGGTAAAAAGGAGAGTCTAAGAAGAAACCCCCTCACACAAAATCGAACACAAAAACAAGAAAAATAACATAAGTGCTAGTTCATAAACCGTTTGCATATCAATCTCTTGTTTATCCTTCCTTCCACCTCAGCCCCGTTACAACCTAAAAAGTCCTCAAAAGTGTGTGAATTATTTTTGTGTAGTGAAAGTAGGATGTATGCAAAGTCAAGGGTTGATATTGCATATCATGATGTTGAGCGAAAAGCACTCTAACCCCGAGAGACAATGTGAGAAGTGTGAAAAGTTTGCAGGTAAAATACACTCTGTTGTGAAGTGTGATGGACAACAAGGTTCGATAAGTCCAAAAGCTTAATCAAGAAAGGGAAGTAAGTTGCGAAAGACATCGACTATGTTGTGGAAAAGAAAAGTTTAAGGTGACCTCTGTTTGATCTCTTGCATCACTTGAGGACAAGCAATGAGATAAGTTTGGGGTTGTGATCGGTCACCATTTCTACTTAATTTCGTCATACATTCGGCATAAGATCGCCATACTTGGTAACACTTTGTGGTTGTTTTTAAGTATTTTTCTTTAATTCATCTAATTCTAGTTATTCTATGAGCAATGTATTTTTATGTCGTTTTCTTTGTCAATTAGGTGCTTTTGATCTCGTTTGGTAATGGTTTCAGGTTAGCTTCAGAGTGATGGAAGATCGCGTGGCCAAAAGATGTGAAGAAAGAAGCAAAAAGCAAGGAAAAAGCATATGGGCAGAGGCGGACACGGTCTGACCGTGTCACCTGACACGGCCGTGTCAGGCCTCAAGAAGAATTGATCTCCCAGACCAGAAGCGGACACGGTCTGCCCGTGTCAAGGGACACGGCCGTGTCAGCGGTGCGGGCAGAATTTCTGAATTTTGGTTTTTCCAATCTTTTTAAAGTTCAGGGGCAGTTTGGGTATTGCGGCGGAGATCTGAAAACCTAGAGGGATTAAAAGAGGATTGAGAGACAAAGAGAAGACACTTTTTGATCGTACGATAGAATTCTAGAGCAGAGAAAAGATAGCTTCTTCAAGGTGTTGGAAGACGAAGAGATTCAACGGTGGACACCATTGAAGATCCGAGTTCTCCTAATCTTTGTAAATGTCTAAACTTTGTGATTTTGGTTTCTTGAATATTATGAGAGGCTAAACCCCCCAATGCCAGGGGGGTGTCCCTGATTTGAATTGTAATGACTTTTGAATTCCGTATTTCTTCAATCAAGTATTAGTTTTATGCAATTTGATTGTTTAATGTTTTTATGCCTTCTTTGTCGGAAAAACAAAGATAGATCTACGGTTAACAATTTGTAGGACTACGGTTGTTAAGGTTTTTAAACAATTTGATCTAGTAGTTATCACCTAGGACTAGGGATATCGAAAGGTTATTTGAACATTCTTGATTATTTACATCTTTGGTTTGCAAACCTTTGTTTCTAAGGACTTAGGCAATAGGATTGCAAACCAAAAGGCTTTCCACTAAGGACTTAGGGAAACACCCTTAAGAACAAATAGTTGTAGTCTATGAACTTGTTGAAGAGATCTTTTCACAGAGTCATTATAAGGAAGATTAAACACCTACCCTGGCATTACCTCAAATTACATCTAAAAAGTCAAACTTTTATTTCAGCTTATTTTTATTATTTCTGTTATTTAAATTTACTTATTGCATTATAACAAAACACCTATTTGCTCTTTTGTTTAATTGACTTAAATAACTTGTGTTTCCTACGCAATCCTCGTGATCGATACTTGGGGTAAAACCCATTATTACTACATCGGTGAAAATAGTACACTTGCTATTTTTCCGATCATCGGTGGTCGCTGATCTTCCGGAGGAGATTTGTCTTCGGCCCTTGGCTTCTTGTTGGAGCTGAAGGGAGGGGTGATTAGCTGCAACCCCTTCATTGATGCGTCGGATATCCTTCTGGCAGCTTCGATATCAGCGTTGATGGTGGCCACTCGTCCCCTCCTCGTGTAGAATTTCATTTTCAGGTGCACGGTCGAGGGGACGACAGTGAGTTCGGCCAGAGTAGGGCGCCCAATGATGCAGTTGTAGAGGGTTTTGCAGTCGATCACCAGAAACCTTGTCTTGACCTGTCTGGAAGCTTCGCCTTCTCTGAAGGTGACGAGCAGTTCGACGTAACCCCACGGCTTGGTGGTTGTCCCGTTGAACCCTTGGAGGTCGGAACCCACATATGGAGTGAGGTGCGAGTCGTCCAGCTGGAGGGTCTGAAAGAGGTGAGAGTACATGATGTCGATCGAGCTTCCCTCGTCGACCAGAATCTGGCGGACGTCGAAATTCGCCATCCTTGCCCGTATGAGCAGGGGGATCGTGGCGTTCGGAGCTCCGCCGGGCAGTTCTTCCAGGTAGAAAGTGATCGGGTCCGATTTCCCTTTGAATTTCCGCAGGGTCGGGCCGATGTCTGAACTTGCGCTGATCAATTCGTCGAACTTTCTTTTCACCGAGCTGATCGTGAGGGAGCCGGGGTCCTCGCCATTAGATATGAGCATTGCCGTCGAGAATCCCTCCCAAACGCTGAGGGCGGACGTCACCCCAACCGAGGGTTTGAAGTCCTCTAGTCGGGTGACGGACAGTGCTACTTGCAGCGGCCTATCGTCCGGTGAGTTACTCTCGTCGGAGTTCCGGCGGTCGTTCCTTCTGGGCGGATCTCCTTTCCTTGTGTATTTCGAAAGGTGACCTTCTTTGATCAGCGTCTCGATGACATCTTTGAGATGTACGCATTCGTCGGTCAGATGCCCGTGGCTCTTGTGATACTTGCAGTATTTGAATTTGTTAGTCCCCGGCCTGGTGGGATTTGATTTTGGGGGCCTGATGTTGGATTTCTTGAACTCGGTGCTCTTGCACTCGGCCAGGATCTTCTCGCGTGAGGCGTTCAGAGGGGTATAGTCGCTGAATCGTCCGGCTGGTCCTCTGCGCTCTTTGGCGTCGTGGGACCTGTCGTCCTTCCTTTTCTCATTTGCTCGGCGCACAGTTGAGTGGTCTTGGCTCGAGCTTCGAGCAGCATCATTTCCCCTGGAGGCTTTAATGGCAGCCGCTTCGCCCTCCTCGAAAGCAATGAAAGCTTGGGCCCTTTTAAGGATGGTGTTCATAGAACGCATTTTCTCTATCTTTATGGCCTTCTTGAATTCACTTCCGGGGACGAGTCCTCTCTCGAGGAGGTACCTCTTCATGTAGTCGGTCGTCTGCACTTGGACGGCCTCTTTGTTGAACCTGTCGAGGTAGTCTCGGAGAGGTTCGTTGGTACCTTGGATCACAGCCTCGAGGTTTGCTTCAGACTTCAGCTGTCGACGAGAAGCAGTGAAATGGCTCAGGAAGAGCTCCTTGAGTTCGGCCCAGGACTGGATGGAGTTGGGAGGAAGATTTTTGTACCAGTTCATCGCCCCTTTCTTGAGAGTGGTCGGGAAGATCCGACACTTGATGGACCCGTGGACAACGTGGTACTCCATAACGGCTTCAATGTTCCTGATGTGGTCGTCAGGGTCGGTAGTCCCGTCGTACGGATCCAAGGTTGGTGGTTTTTCCATCCCTCGTGGGAGGCGAGCCTTTCGGATATTTTCCGACAAGGGGCTGCGGAAATCTTCCTCGTCGCTTGCGCTCGGAGAGGTTGAGCGACCGTTTCGCCGGGGATTTCCCGACGTTTTTCCTAGATTCTGACGATTATCCCAGGTGGGGGAACGTTCGCGGGGTTCTCGGTCCTTCTTGGAGAGTCTTCGGTCTTCTTGATCGGGAGAGGGACTCTCGATCTCTGCGGCCTCAGGTCTCCGATTCTTCTTGCTCTTTCGTGGTGGAGAGCGTGAATAGAATCTCTAACGGCGGGACCTTTTAGGTGGGGAGCGTGAGGAGGACGGGGAACGCCGACGGGTCCTCCTCGGTGGTGAGCGCGAGGGAGAGGAGCGTGATCGATGGCGTCTCCGCGGGGGAGAGCGATATCGTTGCTTCTTCTCCAGCTTATCAATTTGGTCGCTCTGAAGTCGGATGAGGCGGTTGGTCCGCTGTAGTTCTTTGAGCAGGAGGAGAGCTGTGGTGTCAGTTTCCTCGCGGGCATTGACTGGTGCGTTGACTGGGCCCCGGTTCTCCTCGTGCCGAGGCCTTCGCCTCTCAAGTGAGCGGGTGGAAGAGGAGGCAGTTCGCCCGTCTCCGGAGTCAGCCTCGTTTTGGATGCGAGTCAGCTCCTGCCCATTCTAGGGTTGGGGCTGCTCGGTCCGGTTGTTCTGAGCATACTTGTCTCCATTGTTTTGAGCTTGCTCGATCTGCTGAGGCTGCTGTCTTCTGGTGGGCTGGGAGGTCTCATGACCGGTCCTCCCTTACCCGTCAGTAGCGTGTTGTCGTCCCTCCCGACGATGCCGATTCGTCACCCCGGGTGTGGACTCTTCAATGAGTTCCTGCAGGTGGAACGGGTCGGGGGTTGGGACGTTGGCGTTGTTGTTGTTGCCGGCCATGACGATCGTAGGATGGATTAACTTTGATCTTTGTTCTTTAAAGAAGGGGAAGCTTGTTTCCCACAGACGGCGTCACAGATCGTACCTGATCAGAAGAATCGTCGCGGCCTGCTCGGATGCTGGGTCTTCGTGAAGTGAAGGGGGGTGTACCTGCAAGGTACTCCGTTGCCAAAGTGAGTAGAGGAGCAAAGGAAAGCAAGTACAAGCTAAAGGTTAGAAAGAAGTGAATACCTGACCCTCTAGTGAAAGAGGGTATTTATAGCCCCCAGCGCTGGGCCATGATCTCGCTATTGGGTTGGACTTCCAAGCCCAACTAGAAGACTGTCAGGTTTCCTGAGCGGAAATATCGGAGGTGCGTGAGTGTCCTCTGTCCTGGTTAACCGCTCCGAAGTTTAAGGGAGACGCGGTCTTTTAGGGACCACGTGGACTCCGCAGTATTCGGAGGGTTGAATATGAAGGAGCCCTACGAGGAGCAGGGTCCTCTGTGGAGAGGATGCTCGCGGAGAGCAGGGTCCTCGGCAGAGAGGATGTTAGTGGGAAGCGTCCATGCCGAGCGCCTGACAGCTGCGGGGAGCATTATGCCGGGCATGGAGGGGACGAGCACCATTAAGCCAGTTGGAGAGCACAGCGTGGTTTGGGCCTCTAGGGTTAAGTGGGCCGAAGCCAGATTGGGCCTAATCTTGGCCCACTCCAGAACAATATATAAAATTATTTGTAAAATACTGAATCATTTTTTACATAGTATTAAATCATTTGGTAGATAGTAAAACAATGAATATTAAATACAAACATCTTTTGTAATTAAAATGGTTGAAGATTTTAAGTGTTTTTTTTATGACAATGAAGATTTTAAGTGTTAAAAAAAGTGTAAATCGAACAAAAATACTATATTTAAAAAAAAATGAAAAGACGTGTAGCTTGCTTACTTAAACAATAAACTATATTTCGTTTTTCTATAAAAAGGTAAGTGATTAGTGATTGTATACAGTCTTTTAAGAAAAATTAAGAAAAAAAAAGTGAGTTTGACAACAAAAGATTAACAGTAAGTTAAAAGGACTCTGTAATTAAGCCTAACTCAAAGCTAATCCAAAAAATATAAACAGTAGTGTTTACTAATCAAATAAATCAGCTGAACCAGTAATGATATATTGGTGAACTGAATTTACTATGAGTGTTCTAGGAAGCATCCTTGTCATCTGCACTTACATTTCATTATAGACACTCTTTTCCTTATCATTATTGTATTATTCTTCTTAAGAAATGTTACAAAATCGCTATTTAACGCGAAGATTGTTCCTATTTATGAAGGTATGTTCCGGTTATATATTATCAACTCTTAGCACATTCTCTCACACTCAACACTGGATATTTGAAGCGTGAAAATAAATGATAAGTGACTTGATAGCAGAAATCCGATAGGCAGGGTGATAATTAGCCCTAACATATATAAGCTATATATTATCCGAGGCGGAATTCATAACTATTAATATAATATAAAATCAATTCAGGTAGACCTTGTTAGAACAAGATTTGTTCTGATCAATTATCTTAGTTTTGATGATAACAATAATATGAATTTTGCTTAAGATAATATGGTACTCTAATCCAATGCAATTTCCTTTTCAGGAAATATATATAAAGAGTATGCATAATTCAGCGCTCAGAAGCTTTGACTCAAAGGGTTCAACATGCAACATCAGAACATGGTCTGGCAAGACATCAGAAGATGGTCGAAGCAGAATCAGAACATGGGTCTATGGAAGCATCAGAAGAACATGAGATCAGAAGCACTGAAGTTCTGATGGTATCACGCTCAGAAGCACTTCAAGGTCAGAAGATCAGAAGATGCTATGCACCAAGCTGTTTGACTCTGATGATATTCAAACGTTGTATTCACAAACATCAGATCAGAAGGAAGTACAAGTGGCAGGCTACGCTGACTGACAAAAGGAACGTTAAAAGCTATTAAAGGCTACGTCAGTAGACACAGCGTGAACAAGGCTCGAGGTAGTTGACAAAAGCGTATAACATTAAATGCGATGCTGTACGGAACACGCAAAGCATTAAATGCACTCAACGGTCATCTTCTCCAACGCCTATAAATATGAAGTTCTGATGAGAAGCAAGGTTAACGAATTCTACACCTATTCTGTGAATATCAACTTGCTGAAACGCTGTTCAAATCAAAGCTCAGAATCTTCATCCTCATCAAAGCTCACTACATTGCTGTTGTAATATATTAGTGAGATTAAGCTCAAACGTTAAGAGAAATATCACAGTTTGTGATTATAGCTTTTTAAGAAGCAATTGTAATACTCTTAGAATTGATTACATTAAGTTGTAAGGAACTAGAGTGATCGTGTGGATCAGTATACTCTAGGAAGTCTTAGAGGTTATCTAAGCAGGTTGTAACTAGAGTGATCGTGTGGATCAGAATACTCTAGAAAAGTCTTAGAGGGTATCTAAGCAGTTGTTCCTGGAGTGATCAGTGTGTGATCAGAAGACTCTGGAAGACTTAGTTGCTGACTAAGTGGAGAACCATTGTAATCCGTGCGATTAGTGGATTAAATCCTCAGTTGAGGTAAATCATCTCTGCGGGGGTGGACTGGAGTAGTTTAGTTAACAACGAACCAGGATAAAAATAACTGTGCAATTTATTTTTATCTGTCAAGTTTTTAAAGCTACACTTATTCAAACCCCCCCCCTTTCTAAGTGTTTTTCTATCCTTCAATTGGCATCAGAGCGCCGGTTCTAAGGTGCAAGCACTTAACCGTGTTTAGAAAAGATTCAGGAAGAGAAAAACGCTTCAGTAAAAGATGGCTGGTGAAATTGAAAAGTCTACACCTGCATCTACATCTGGCTCTGCTGAGCAACACAACGGTAACAATGGTTATACTAGACCGCCGGTATTTGATGGTGAAAACTTTGAATACTGGAAAGATAAACTGGAAAGTTACTTTCTTGGTCTAGATGGTGATCTATGGGATCTTCTGATGGATGGTTACAAACATCCAGTAAATGCCAGTGGCGTAAAGCTGACAAGGCAAGAAATGAATGATGATCAGAAGAAGCTTTTCAGGAATCATCATAAATGCAGAACTGTTTTGCTGAATGCTATCTCTCATGCTGAGTATGAGAAGATATCTAACAGGGAAACGGCCTATGACATATATGAGTCCTTGAAAATGACTCATGAAGGAAATGCTCAAGTCAAGGAGACTAAAGCTCTCGCTTTAATCCAGAAGTATGAAGCCTTCAAGATGGAGGATGATGAAGACATTGAAAAGATGTTTTCAAGATTTCAAACTCTTACTGCTGGATTGAGAGTTCTTGACAAGGGATACACCAAGGCTGATCACGTAAAGAAGATCATCAGAAGCTTACCCAGAAGATGGGGTCCTATGGTGACTGCATTCAAGATTGCAAAGAATCTGAATGAAGTTTCTCTGGAAGAGCTTATCAGTGCCTTGAGGAGTCATGAAATAGAGCTGGACGCAAATGAGCCTCAAAAGAAAGGTAAGTCTGTTGCATTAAAATCCAATATCAAGAAATGCACTAACGCTTTTCAGGCTAGAGAAGAAGATCCTGAAGAATCAGAATCTGAAGAAGAAGATGAACTGTCCTTGATCTCCAGAAGGCTAAATCAACTCTGGAAGACCAAGCAAAGGAAGTTCAGAGGCTTCAGAAGTTCAAAGAAATTTGAACGTGGAGAATCTTCTGATGACAGAAGATTTGACAAGAAGAAGGTCATGTGCTATGAATGCAATGAGCCTGGACACTTCAAGAATGAATGTCCAAAACTTCAGAAGGAAAATCCCAAGAAGAAGTTTCATAAGAAGAAAGGTCTTATGGCAACCTGGGATGAGTCAGAAGATGATTCAGACTCTGAAGATGAGCAGGCTAACTGTGCGCTGATGGCGACAGAAGATGACGGATCAGAATCTACATCAGAATCAGATTCTGAAGAGGTATTTTCTGAACTTACTAGAGATGAGTTAGTTTCCGGTCTAACTGAACTTCTGGAATTCAAGTCTCAGATTAGTCTCAAATACAAAAAGCTGAAAAAGCTATTTGAATTTGAAACAAAGAAGCTTGAGTTGGAAAATTCTGAATTAAAAGAAAAACTTTTAAAATTATCCAATAATGTTGGATCTCCTTCTGATTCAGAAAAATCCACTCCCAGTCTAAACCATATTCTGAAAGAATATGATTTAAGTTTCAGGAAGTTCTTATCTAGAAGTATTGGCAGAAGTCAGCTAGCTTCTATGATATATGCTGTGTCTGGAAACAAAAGAGTTGGCATTGGTTTTGAGGGTGAAACCCCATACAAACTTGAACCTGTTGATGAAATGAAATTCACATACAAGCCATTGTATGATCAGTTCAAGTATGGCCACTCCCATGATATTAGGCACACTTCACATGCTCAAAGTTTTCACATAACACACACCAAAAAGCATGTGACACAACCTAGGAAATATCATGAAACTCACATTAAAAATTATCATGCTGTTCCTCCTATTGCTTACAATGTTAAACCCAAGTTCAATCAGAACTTGAGGAGAACTAACAAGAAAGGACCCAAAAAGATGTGGGTACCTAAGGATAAGATTATTCCTATTGCAGATATCCTTGACTGCAAAAAGGACAAAGCACAACATGTCATGGTACCTGGACTCTGGATGCTCACGACACATGACAGGAAGAAGGTCTATGTTCCAAGACCTGGTGCTTAAGTCTGGAGGAGAAGTCAAGTTTGGAGGAGATCAGAAGGGCAAGATAATTGGCTCTGGAACTATAAAGTCTGGTAACTCTCCTTCCATTTCTAATGTACTTCTTGTATAAGGATTAACACATAACCTCTTATCTATCAGTCAATTGAGTGACAATGGTTATGATATAATCTTTAATCAAAAGTCTTGCAAGGCTGTAAATCAGAAGGATGGCTCAATCCTATTTACAGGCAAGAGGAAGAACAACATTTATAAGACAGATCTGCAAGATCTTATGAGTCAGAAGGTGACTTGTCTTATGTCTGTTTCTGAAGAGCAGTGGGTCTGGCACAGAAGATTAGGTCATGCTAGTTTGAGAAAGATTTCTCAGATTAACAAACTGGATCTTGTCAGAGGGCTCCCTAATCTGAAATTCAAATCAAATGCTCTTTGTGAAGCATGTCAGAAGGGCAAGTTCTCCAAACCTGCATTCAAGTCCAAGAATGTTGTTTCTACCTCAAGGCCATTATAACTCTTGCACATTGATCTGTTTGGCCCAGTCAAAACAGCATCTGTCAGAGGGAAGAAATATGGATTAGTCATCGTAGATGATTATAGCCGCTGGACGTGGGTAAAATTCTTGAAACACAAGGATGAGACTCATTCAGTGTTCTTTGATTTCTGCATTCAGATTCAATCTGAAAAAGAGTGTAAAATCATAAAGGTCAGAAGTGATCATGGTGGTGAATTTGAGAACAGATCCTTTGAAGAATTCTTCAAAGAAAATGGTATTGCCCATGATTTCTCTTGTCCTAGAACTCCACAGCAAAATGGAGTTGTAGAACGAAAGAATAGGACTCTGCAAGAAATGGCCAGAACCATGATCAATGAAACCAATATGGCTAAGCATTTCTGGGCAGAAGCAATAAACACTGCATGCTATATTCAGAATAGAATCTCTATCAGACCTATTCTAAATAAGACTCCTTATGAATTGTGGAAGAATAAAAAGCCCAACATTTCATATTTCCATCCTTTTGGATGTGTATGCTTTATTCTGAACACTAAAGATCATCTTGGTAAGTTTGATTCCAAAGCACAAAAATGTTTCCTTCTTGGATATTCTGAACGCTCAAAAGGCTACAGAGTATACAATACTGAAACATTGATTGTAGAAGAATCAATCAATATCTGGTTTGATGATAAACTTGTTTCTGATGAAACAAAGCAGCTTAAGAATTTCTGCAGATACAATTTTGTCGTATCAGAAGCTGCAGAACAAAGAAGTGAACCTCCAGAAGCTGTGTATATCAGAAGTAATGGATCAGAAGATCATTCAGATTTATATCAGCACACTTCAGAAGGAGTGTTTCCAGAAGAGAAACTTGATCAGATCAGAAGCAGTGATCTGAATCTGAAGGTGTAAAGTCTATTCTGAAATTTACAGCTGTCATCTATTATCTAATGGTGAACACGTGTCTGTACGGTTTGTACAAAGCGTGCAGTTGAAAAGACGCCAACCTAGGTAACTGTATTAAATCATTTCATTTACTGTGTTCTCTCTCCTAATGTCATTTCTCATTAAATGCATAATGATTTCTTTTTAAATCTTTTAAATAACCCGCTTCATCTTCATTCCCCTTTTTCTCTCTTTCTCTCTCTTTTGTGCATTCACTTCGTTGCATTTCTCTTCAAACCCTAGTTTTTGATTTGATCTCAAAGCATTATCATCATGAACTCATCTTCTTGTTCATCAAATTCAAAAGAAAGGCTCACTTCTACACAGATCCTTTTAAGCAAATATGAGCATGCTCCATTGAAAACATGCTTAATACCTACGAAAGAACTGGAAGTTCTATGTGAATCTGCTGTGGATATCAACAACCTTAAAGCTAATGGCTTTCAGTGTGATGCAAGAATCCTTGAGCAAGGATGGTCTAAATATCTTGATAGATTGGTTGGTCCAATTTATCCTGAACTTGTGAAGGATTTTTGGGTACATGCAACGGTTACTCCAACTGCCATCATTTCATTCGTGCTAGGGCATGAAGTGGTTATCACTGAGAAGCTCATCAGGAAGCTGTACAATCTTGATGATGAAGAAGGTTGGTCTGGTCTTCAACCCAATACAGTTGACTGGACTCCAGTTGAAAAACAAATCTCTACGGTGTTTGGAATTGATTCTCATAACACGGGCACCTTAAGGCCTTTTTATAAAGTATGGGCTGAGATTATTCTGGGTTCTCTTCACCATAGAAAAAGGATGCTCTCCTCCTCCTACATCAGTCCGACTCACAAGTATACTCTTTTCTGCATTGGCAAAAAGATAGAGATCAACATCTCTCATATTCTGTTTGATAATCTGAAGACTTCTATCTTTGAGTCAAGAGAAGATGAAAGGGCGAAGTACCCTCATATTCCAAGAACAACCATTCCATTCGGAAGGATGATTTCAGACATTCTGATTGAAAGCAAAGTGGTGGACTCCATCAGAAATCTCAATGCATCACATTTTCTTGGAGTAATTCAAGGTCCCATCTTCAATGGTGTTGATTTGTTCAGACTGGAACTCATTAAGAATGTACCTTTTGTGTGCACAAGCTTTCCTGACATTCTGTCAAGAAGAATTGCTGTTGAAGGATTCATCTCCTTGTTTCATAAAGAACTTGATCATGTTGTCAAGCTTTACTTGGAAGATTGTGTTAGGAAGCAATCAGACGTTGATCCTGCTTGGATCCGTGGCAGAGTACTCCCGTCCAAAGATGATATTCTGAAGAAGGATAAGAAGGAACGACAGGCAAGGCTAAAAAGAAAGGCACAAGAAGATGAGGCTGAGAGAGCCAAGAAGTTGAGGGTCACCTATGATCCTGACAAGGTAGGCTCTTCTGAACGAAGGAATAAAAGGATCAGAGACTCCTTTCACAAAACCAGATCTTCACATGCTTCTTCTGAACACTCCTCCAGGCAGGTTTTTACTCCACCTCCTTCTGTCCCTAAACCTTCTCCCCAATCACCTCCTTCTGAACCAAAAGTAAACTTCACCTTACCAAATCCTTCTCCATCATCCTTCTCCTCTCCCATTCTAAACCCCACACCTTTGAGTATTCTTCCTCCAACTCCTTCTGATAAATCTTTCTCACCAATTCCCTTTACAAATACTCCATCCTCGTCTCAATCTATCATTTCTGATATTCCATCCTCATCAATCATTCTCTCAGATATCCCTTCTTCCTCATCCACCGCACCTCCACCTTCTATATCCCATCCCTTACCTACCAGAAAGTCCAAACCTTACTGTCTTCTCTACCCTGACTACAAATTCACCTTCAATCCGCCTGAACCTGAACCCTATACCAACCTGGAACTTTTCATACATAAGGTGATTAGCAGTCTAGACCTTCTGAAGGATGCATTTCTAAATGGTCTGGATGATGTTTCTACAAGAAATCTCTGGAGAAGATTTCGCAAGGATTTTCAAGTAGAAGCAATGGGAGTACAGAAAAGACTAGTGGCTGCTGCCCCTGGTTACCTTCTGGAGGATGATAATGGTATATACTACCATCCTCTCAGAAATTGTGTTGCTGCTGAAGAGAAGCCCTTCTTGGATGAGATGGAACAATTAAGACTGGCTGCTGAAATGGAAGCAAATCCATGCAGGGATATTGTTATCTTTATTCCTGATTATCCTGTTCTGCTCGGAGACTTCAAGACTCTCTTTGACTATCTGAGGGAAAACCCTTCTGAGAAAGACCCAAGCTTGGTCATTCCAGAAGTTGTTGACCCACCAGAAGTTGAAGGTCCTTCTGCTCCCAGGAATCTAGCTGCCATTCTTCAGGCACTTGAGAATGGAGACTCGGAAATTCCTGCTGCAGAATATGGAGATGCTTCCATACAAGAAGCAGATGCTGAAGATCATGTTGCTGAATCAGATCCTGTTGAGGACATCCCTGCAAATGATCTATCCATGGAAGCTGCAGATCAACATGTCATCCCTGTGGATAGAAGCTGTGAAGCTTCTTCTGATGAATCTTCTCGTCTTGCAAGGACTCTGGAAGAAATTCAGAAGAGACAGGATGAGCAAAGCTCACTCAATGATAAGTATAACGCTTTCATGGTGAGACAAGAAGGACACAACAATGAGGTTAAAGAGATGCTGGCCAAGATCTTGTCAAAGCTAGGGCCATCTTAGATTGAGTCTGTGTTGTTTCTTTCTTTTCGTTGCATCTGTTTTGGTTCTGTGCATCTGATCTTACTTATCTTCATGTACTTCTGTACTTGTTGTTTGATCTTAAATGAAATCATCTTCTTCCTCCGTGTGTTTCATTCTGTTTGTCTCTGAATCTTTTGTGTTTTTTGATGATATGACAAAAAGGGGGAGAAAGATAAATGATAAATGATTTGATTAATCTATCAGTTGCTGGGTAAAGCTCCCACACATTTACTAACAAGAACTGCAAGTTCTATATGGTTTAAGTGTTTTGCAGGTATAAAGAAGTGAAGAAAATCTTCAAAGCAAACACAAGAAGCAAAACCATAAGAAGTGTTATTCTGTAAAAAGAATAAGCTCATGGAAACTGAAGCAAGAAAGAAGAATGAATCAGAAGCACTGAAAATAGAATTTGATCCATATTTGTCTATTTGCTCTGACAAAATTCTATTTGCTCTGATACATTATTTTAGCCTATATGGCTCTGATACATATCATGTGTTCTAAATATACATTTTATGTTCTGACTCGTTCATGCTGACTTTTGTCGTGTAGTTTTTGTTCTGTAACATTTCAGGATGTAGAGATGCTCTGATGATGCTCTGGTACATTCAACAATGTTCTGATACAAATCTAGCATGAAGTGATGTTGGTAGAAATTCAAAGCTCTGAAGCTATCCGAGGGAAGCAGAAATCAGAAGCTGTGAAGGTTCTAAAGATCCAGAAAACTCAAGTTCTGAAGCTGTCCTAAATGGAAGCAGAAATCAGAAGCTGTGAATGTTCTGAAGATCAAAGAAATTCAAGTTCTGAAGCTGTCCTAAATGGAAGCAGAAATCAGAAGCTGTGAATGTTCTGAAGATCAAAGAAATTCAAGTTCTGAAGCTGTCCTAGATGGAAGCAGGAATCAGAAGCTGTGAGTGTTCTAGGGATCTAAATAAATTCTAGTTCTGAAGCTGTCCAATGGAAGCAGAAGTCAGAAGCTATGAATTCTCTGAAGACAGAAGCTTATATGATCGTCTCTACCGAAATAATCAGGGAAGTCTTTTATTAAAGTTCTTCGAGTATTTATTTCAGGGGGAGATTATTTATCTCAGGGGGAGATTGTTAATCTCAGGGGGAGACATATTCATATGCTTATGCTATAGCTGTGTAATTTGTCTTTTGCCGTCTGCTCTTTGTGATCGCAAATTCATATCATTTATATATGTTTTTGTCATCATCAAAAAGGGGGAGATTGTTAGAACAAGATTTGTTCTGATCAATTATCTTAGTTTTGATGATAACAATAATATGAATTTTGCTTAAGATAATATGGTACTTTAATCCAATGCAATTTCCTTTTCAGGAAATATATATAAAGAGTATGCATAATTCAGCGCTCAGAAGCTTTGACTCAAAGGGTTCAGCATGCAACATCAGAACATGGTCTGGCAAGACATCAGAAGATGGTCGAAGCAGAATCAGAACATGGGTCTATGGAAGCATCAGAAGAACATGAGATCAGAAGCACTGAAGTTCTGATGGTATCACGCTCAGAAGCACTTCAAGGTCAGAAGATCAGAAGATGCTATGCACCAAGCTGTTTGACTCTGATGATATTCAAACGTTGTATTCACAAACATCAGATCAGAAGGAAGTACAAGTGGCAGGCTACGCTGACTGACAAAAGGAACGTTAAAAGCTATTAAAGGCTACGTCAGTAGACACAGCGTGAACAAGGCTCGAGGTAGTTGACAAAAGCGTATAACATTAAATGCGATGCTGTACGGAACACGCAAAGCATTAAATGCACTCAACGGTCATCTTCTCCAACGCCTATAAATATGAAGTTCTGATGAGAAGCAAGGTTAACGAATTCTACACCTATTCTGTGAATATCAACTTGCTGAAACGCTGTTCAAATCAAAGCTCAGAATCTTCATCCTCATCAAAGCTCACTACATTGCTGTTGTAATATATTAGTGAGATTAAGCTCAAACGTTAAGAGAAATATCACAGTTTGTGATTATAGCTTTTTAAGAAGCAATTGTAATACTCTTAGAATTGATTACATTAAGTTGTAAGGAACTAGAGTGATCGTGTGGATCAGTATACTCTAGGAAGTCTTAGAGGTTATCTAAGCAGGTTGTAACTAGAGTGATTGTGTGGATCAGAATACTCTAGAAAAGTCTTAGAGGGTATCTAAGCAGTTGTTCCTGGAGTGATCAGTGTGTGATCAGAAGACTCTGGAAGACTTAGTTGCTGACTAAGTGGAGAACCATTGTAATCCGTGCGATTAGTGGATTAAATCCTCAGTTGAGGTAAATCATCTCTGCGGGGGTGGACTGGAGTAGTTTAGTTAACAACGAACCAGGATAAAAATAACTGTGCAATTTATTTTTATCTGTCAAGTTTTTAAAGCTACACTTATTCAAACCCCCCCCCCTTTCTAAGTGTTTTTCTATCCTTCAGACCTCACAGCATTTCTCTCTCTAGATTTTTGCTAGCATGATGAGCTAGCAATAGCTTTTTTTCAAGGAAAGAGCAAAGCAAACAACTGAATGGGGAACTGTTGGAGTCTTCAATCCTCAGGCGATCCTCCCAGCTCCAATATTGCTCCTAACACAAACAATCAATCAGGTAATCAAATCAACATGTCCACAACACTTTTGACAATTTTTTTCAACTGTTGAAAGATTCATAGAAACAATTCATCATACGTAGGGTCGGAAGTATTTTCCAAGCAATAGTAGGGTCAAAAGTATCACGGGACTTTTTCAATATCACGGGACTTTTTCATGTTAGATAAAATTACCTTCCTTCTCCTTCTAGCAATAGTAGGGTCAGAAGTATCTTTCCAAGCTTTCGTATAGTAGAAGTAGGTGTGGAATTTGGTGCATTGGATGAAGGACTTGAAATATAAGGTGTTAAACTATAGAGAAATGCTACTTGTACACTTATTTGTACACTCACATCGTAATTTATACGGTAAATATATGTTCATCATTTTTTTAATCATTTTTTCCCCACTTTGATATGCGTGCAGCACATGAACAAGTGCATGTGTATACGGTGTAAAGTGTTGTGGTGTAGGAAACTGGTGTAGACATAGCATACCTCTAAACTATATACATGATTACGGGTGTTACATACAATAGGTATTTGTGCATTCTGAGCGGCACGTGCGTTCCTACGAGCTGTCAAAATAAGTCTCCTCCTACGTCTAGCAAGTGCACATTGGTAGGCGTTGTTTTGAATAATGTTTGGGTCCATCGTTGGAAGATGAAATCGCGAATAGAATTAGTGGACACAAATGCATGAAGTGTCAATAAATGAAAAACCGAATAAAGAAGATAAATGCAAATAATGTTAACAATTGAAGATGGTGTGTTCTAATGCTTTCAACATACCATGAAATAGATGGAAATATCTACATTAACAAATTATCTCAAGGTGTAGAGGATATGATCCAAAATGGAAGTTACCTAACTTTCTTAAGTGTTTGGACATCCTACACTATAATTGATTGATTTGGTGGAGTGGGTCATGTAAAAGTAACCTACCATTATACAATACACAACTCCCAGTATGAGATAAGTCATGGTGGGTGATCATGGGACAGTTATTTTCATAAGTTGGGTGTATATAAAATATGTAGTGTTGAAACTATTCTTCCTGACTGCAAAACTGCAATAACACTGCAAAGGTAACATAATACTCCTTGTCGTAGCGAGTTATTGGTAAAACTGAATAAATGTACTGTTATGGAACGTTAGAGTTTCCTAAATTGACATTTAGTAAGAATGTTAAGTTAAATGTTGGAAATAACAAGATATCTTTGTTTAGTTTTATCGTCGGTCTCCCGGTTAGTTTCCTTGAAATTGGGTTACATCTTAACTATTTATGTTGCTTTCAAATTTTTCTGAATATAAAATGTTTTCAATTTAGAATGCCGATGTGCACTTTGAAACATGGAATGCCGGGGTGTTAGGCCCGGTCACACTCGAGGGTCTAAACGAGGGGACTAGAGACCTTTCTCGACAGAAATGGTCTTACAAGGTTCGTTGTCTGACTATGCTTCACTTGGTAGAAGAAATAATTGCATAATGAATCATTAAGAGATTTTATTTTCATTTTATTGTGGGTGCAGATTGGTCTCAAGGGTGAAGCCTTAAAACATCACACAGAAAGTGGAAGTAAATCAGTGAAATGGGTACAAGGATCATCATTAGCTAAAGGACAACCTTTGACATAGTACAATACAAGGTATGTAAATTTTCAACGCATGTTTTATTTCTGTCACTATGATCATCTTAACTTGAATCATTTTGTACTGCAATATCATTAGACAACTTTTAGGACACCAGCAGGAAATGATCCATTAGCTCTAGAATGAGTACTATGGGGAAAGGTCAAGTATGGATAAACGGTCGGAACATCGGACGTCATTGACCCGAGTAGGGGTGTGCAAAATATCCGGTTTTGATGTCCAAATCCATAATCAAACCTAAACCACTTTTAAATATCCGGATATAATTGAATGGTTATTAACCGGTTTAGTTATTAATGGTTTGGTTATCCATTCATATAATCCGAATATAATTAAATGATTATTAGCCAGTTAAATTATTTTAGATTCCTTTATAATCCGGTTATTATCCAAATCCAAATACTTTAATTCTCAAAATATTAATTTTTTTTTGAAAAAAAATATTTTTGAAAAAAATTATTTTCAAAAGTGATTTTTTTTTAAAAACCGGTTATATAATCATAACCAAATTTATAACCGGTTTTATAACCAATTTTGATTAAAATGTGGTTATGGTTATAAATCCAAACCATTTAAATGGTTTTAAAATAGTTATGGTTTGGTTTTTGAAAATAACCAACCATACACACCCCTAGACCCGAGTATAAAGCGCGTGAGGAATGTGGCAATTGTTATTATGCCAGAACTTATACAGAAAAGAAATGTCGGATGAATTGTGGACAACCCTCCCAAAAATAGTAAGAGTTTATACTAGATTAGTATTTTACAATAGTGAATGGTAAGAGTTTGATTAGTATTTTACATTATTATTGGAATTGGACAGGTATCATGTTCCTAGATCATGGTTGAACTCAAGTGAGAACTATTTGGTTGTGTTTGAAGAATGGGGAGGTAACCCTAATGGAATATCTTTGTTGAAAAGAACAGCCTAAGCAGCTGGAATCATGTGATGCAATAACTTATAAAATAAAAATTGAACAATAATTATGTATAGAAAGTGTTGTTCCTATGAAAAAATGTAGATAGTTAGTCATCTTTTCTTCATCATCCATGAGGAGTGGCTTAAGGTTTTTTTTGACTAAAATTCACGCCTCTAAATTGTATTATATTTTATTTAAGTAAAAGACTTCTACTTCTACACATATTTTAAGTTTTTGTTTTTTTAACTTTAGTTGAGTTCTTACATTATCGATATAATAAAAGTTTTTGAGACAAAACACCGCAGTAACAAGGTTAAAATTATAAAGTAAAACTAATAATATACTCGTGCGGACGCACGGGTAAAATTATTTAATGGTGTAAAATCATATTATAAATTGAGAGTTATGTATGTTTAACTATTTAGAATCTAATTGATTATGTCTCATGATACTTCATAAATTATTTCAATCTTATTTTCAACATTAAAGACAAGTATAAATTAGTGATAACTCAACAACTACTAAATAATAAATTATCTTGAGAATAAAAATGTATCAGTTCTTCCATTATATTACAATGAAATGATTATAATACATATTAATATTTAAAATATTTCATCATTTAAAGGCTTAATTTATGTATGTCTTTTAGTCTAGATCTAACTGATTGTGTCTAGTATCACTTTATCAAGTGCAAATTAACATTTATACATGTTTTGTTGCTTGAAAATAACTTGTTGTATCTTATACCATTAAAGACAAGTGCAAAGTTATAATAAACATATAATATGATTTTGAGATAGATATTGTACAGATCATAACAAAGCTAAATAATGATCTCATGTAGCAATGGATATATATAGAATTGTCATTCATTTGTGTATTAATATAGAATTGTTAATTAAAATAAAATAGGTATCGTGTTGATAATACCCCGTAATACAAATAGAAATTTTGACAGTTGAAAATAATAACTTTGTGTCTCAAATAAAGATAATTGTTAACTAAAATAAAATAAAAAAATGTATTTTGCTGATAGGGACCCGTCAATAAAGTAGAATTAATTAAAATAAAATAGGTATCGTGTTGATAGTGTCCCGTAATACAAATAGAAATTTTGACAGTTGAAAATAATAATTTTGTGTCTCAAATAAAGATAAATTGTTAACTAAAATAAATAAAAAATGTATTTTGCTGATAGGGACCCGTCAGTAAAGTAGAAAAATTTTGACATTTGAAAATATTTTTTTTCATAATTGTGAATAACTTTTTAATAATCATAAAATAATTATGTTTTCGATTGAGTAAATTTCTCCAAGATTCAATTTATTAATTTATTTATGTTTAGAAAAATAAAAAGGGAAAAAGAAAATTGAGGGAGAAAAAATTAAAATAAAAGTGAAAATATTGGAGAGAGAGAGAGAGAGAGAGAGAGAGAGAGAGAGAGAGAGAGAGAGAGAGAGAGAGAGAGAGAGAGAGAGAGAGAGAGAGAGAGAGAGAGAGAGAGAGAGAGAGAGAGAGAGTCAATGGTCAATTCACGTGGCGCTTGGACATTTGTTTAAAAAGTTGGAATATTGACTTGATTATGAATAGACAAAATAACCCTTTTTACTTTGTAAATTTTAAAAGAGTGTAGGGCATTTTTGGTAGAATGATGGCATCTTCTAATAATAGCTAGATAGTAGAAGGGAAAATATTTTTGCCACAGTTTCTAATATTAGATATTTAAGCTGAATATAATGTATTTTATTCTTTATTGGATATTTTTGCAGTTTAGTATATGCAAAGTGCAAAAAATATTTGGTTTTTAAATATATATATATATATATATATATATATATATATATATATATATATATATATATATATATATATATGAGGAGGGATCAAATTACACCCGAAGAGTTACACCACGAGTTACACTCGTTCAATAACTACATTTCGAATTAATATTTTTTAAATTCAACCGTTGGATTGAAAGATAATATCATATAGATCATACCTATAAAGTTTGAGCTTAATCTATAATGATTTACTATACGATCAAGATATCCAAAGATTAACGTCAAAATGAGCTTTCATATAACGTTAATTTTGATGTAATTCAATGACATAGTAAAGCATTATAGATTAAGCTCAAACTTTATATGTATGATCTATATGATATTATGTTTCAATCCAACGGTTGAATTTAAAAAATATTAATTCAAAATGTAGTTATTGAACGAGTGTAACTCGTGGTGTAACTCTTCGGGTGTAATTTGATCCCTCCTCTATATATATATATATATATATATATATATATATATATATATATATATATATATATATATATATATATATATATATATATATATATATATATATATATATATATATATAACCATTAAATTTTAAATTCACAGATCTAAGATAATAAATAGGGTTATCATCATTTTACCCCTTGTCATAGTAGGTCATTTCTTGTTTACCCTGTAAAATTTATTTTGAAAAACAACCTTATCATTTTAAAATACTAACAATTTAGGCTTAAAGTAAAAATTTGCAGGTTTTCTCCCGATTTTCTTTTTGATTTTCTCCGGATTTGAACTAAGGTGTTGTGTTCCATTGGAAGAAGATGAGTGAGTGAGAAAGAGTGGAAGTTGGAATTTAAAAGGAAGTGAAAGAGAAGGTTTTGGATGGTTTGAATAAAACAAAATAAGCGTCGTTTTGTGGGTCACTTAGAATCAAACAATGTGCCACGCGGATCAGATGATGAGAAAAGGTTAACGCGGCGTATCCATAAAAAGCGGGAATTGAAATTCATGCTCTCTTCCTAGAAAGGTCACAGAACAAATGACAGTTTTTTTTCGGTCTAGCTTTCTTCAATAAAGAATTTCAAAAAGGTTTATCTTAGATGTCGAGAGTATATTCTTAAAGTTTTGAATTCGAATTCTAGTATTAACAATTTTTATGTAGGGACAGTTCATACATAGTTTTGTTTTGCTCTCATTTTAAACGGCGTCTCCTATGTAGAATTTGTCTTGTTGAATTAGTCAAATTTAAAAACAAAATAGAGAGAAAAATAAATATAAAGAGATTAGTCATTCATTATGAACTTTTTGAATCAGAGATAGAAACCAGAAGGTAGAAGAAAGATAATTTGGTTTAAAACGAACCGATAATACAAGATTGTCATAGATATGCTACAAGCAAAAATTGAAGGAAATATCTCTATTTTACATGTAATAGTAATGTTGTTGAGATGTGTTAAGTTTAATGTTATTGTTTTGAAACTCATTATCTTACAAGCCCTCTTTTATGATATTTTTGTTGTTTTGATGAGCAAGACTATACTAGTCCAGGCTAGCATATTGGGCAATTCCTCAAGCTTTTAGTCATGATTTACGAAGAATAAAAGTCTTTGCGGTAACAAACAGGTTCTGTGGCATAAAACTCACCTGATTCACCTTTACATCAACAAAAATACTTTGAGTAATCTCTAACTGCAAAAACAAAACCTGAATCATTATTTAGGAATTTCATCGAACAGTTGGTACCCATAAAGGAAAGAATATAAGAAAAGGATAAAAATTAACACAAGACATTTCTAAGGTCCTGCTGTCATCACCATTTTTTTCTGTCAACACATGAGTACGCATGGGATCTCAGAATCAACGACCTTATGAACTATCCGCTGGAACTCATAACCCTCTTAGTCTTACTCTCTACAAAACAGAACCATCTTCTTCAATGGAATCCTATTATTCTTACTCTATTACACCAATTCTATCAGTATCCATAGCCTGGAACATTCCTCTCAAACCAAAGAACTCTTCCTGGAATAAACATATGAAGAACCAGTGGTTTGGAAATAAAAGGAACAAAACCTAAATCCTAAAATCAAAACAAACACAATCAATACATGATTCAATGGGCATTTAGAACAAATAAATCATAAATCCCCAAATCAAAATAAATATATTCAGAGAAATCAAAAACATAAAAACCCGAATAAAACATACCTTCAGTGAATTTCTTTGTACATGAGATGTGTAAAAAAATGATTCTGCGTTTCTTTGTACACGAAAGCGAGGTCGGTTGCAACCGTCGTGGGATATGAAGCCTCCTTTGTACCTTTCCACCAAAAGGAGTTTTTATATATTTTTTCTTCACTTAACCAAAAAAATAGAAACAATTGCCTTAACAGTCGTTAAAAGAGTCGCAGAAACTAATAGCGTATATTAAAAAACATGAATAGTTAATTTATTGAAAAATAAAATCCTTTTTTTCCCTTCATAATCATCAAAATCACTCAAAATATTATCTATCATCACTCAAAATCATCAAAGTCAATTTGTATTAAAAAAATCCTAAACAAAACTTATTCCTTTTTCATTACCAACACCAACAAAATGAAAACCTTAACTTTTTTTATGGAATCAAAATAAATTTTTATTTCCAAAAACAATGAAGTACAAGCGATCAAAATGATCCAGGTGATGAGTCAACAATCTTAATCACAAAAGGACCTAGTCTTCGATACATAGTGACTCTATGTTTACACGAGTTTGAAGACTTCTATTTAAACTACATCTAATAGCTATGTTGTAAATAATATTCTTATGAAGATGTATGTTAATAGGTATCTTAGCAAAAACGAGGTTATTGCGAGCTTGCCATATACTATAAACAGCTTCTGTTTTGGCAACTTTAATAATGCTTCTTCTCCAACCTTTCCTCTTAGTTTCCTTGATGATCCAATCAATTTCCTGTTGCCAATCTTGTGCTCTTCTACTGTAGCCTATCCACTACATGACTTGTTGCCAGATTTCACATGTTGTCTTGTAGCCAAAGAAAATGTGATCTCTTATTTCTGGTTCTTGACAGAAGCAGCACAACCCATCAGTTTGTATACCAAATTTCTGAAGTCTATCCTTAGTGGCAATTCTACCAAGGCATGTGAGCTAAAGGGTGAACTTGGCTCTTGGTCTGGCATGATTATTGAAGAAGATTTTCCTCCACTACACTGGATTTTTATCTCCTCTTAGCTCCTTGTAAACATCCGTTGTAGTGTAAATTCCTGTTATCATAGTGTCTGCCTAAGCTCGTGTCTGTTTGATACTATCTCTATGCTTCAAAATGTTGGTTACAATCCAAGAGCAGTTTTTAGGATGCCAATCCATCACATTCTGATTCTTTAGATGGTACATTTTGATCCACTTAACCCATAGCTTATCAACTTTAGCTTGAATGTTCCATATAAGCTTCCCCATAGTAGTTATGTTCCATTCTCTTAAGGAGGTGATACTTAGACCTCCCGCACCTCTAGGATTACATACAAAATCCCAAGCCACATGTGCCTTCTTTGTGATTTCTTCAGTTCCTCTCCAAATGAAGTTTCTACACAAAGCCTCGACGTGCTTAATCACTTTCTTCGGTATCAAGAATACATGCATCCAATAGGAAGTGATAGAAAACAGAACATTTAGAATAAGTTGATATCTGCCCACATAGCTCAAAAGTCTCGAGGTCCAATGTTTTTTCCAAGATTCTGTCAACGAGAGGATGACATTGGTGAATATTCAATTTTCTGCTAGATAAAGGCACACCAAGGTACTTGAATGGAAGGGTTCCAGCACTACATCCAGTTATCTGCAGAATCTTATGGATTTCACTAGTATGCATACCACCACAATATACCTTGTAGTTGGCACGGTTGGCCTTTAATCCAGTTGCATCAGAGAAGTTGTGGAGTTCCTGCATCATGATTTGTACTGAATTTTCATCCCCTCTTGCAAACGAGATGAGATCGTCAGCAAAACATATATTGGTGATGTGAAGCTTCACACATTTGGGGTGATATTTGAAATTAGGTTTATCCTTCAATTTATTCAACCACCTGTGAAGTTGTTCCATTATTAGGACAAAGAGAAGAGGTGAGATGGGATCACCTTGCCTGAAGCCCCTATGAGCTTTCATGTAAGCACTTGGTCTTCCATTCATTACATATCTATAGGAAACAGTTCTAACACAAAGCATGATCCATTGGATGAACTTTTGAGGGAAACTCATTTCTTTCATTAATCTCCTATAGGGCCACCCATTCAACCATGTCATACGCCTTTTGAATGTCCATTTGAATGGCACATCTAGGGAATATGTGCTTTCTATTGTATCCTATAAGGAGCTCATGAGCCATGATGATGTTATCATGGATAACTTTTTTTGGAATGAAAGTTGTCTGACTGTCATTTATCACACTGTTAATCACCTTGCTAAGTCTTACAATGAGAACCTTGGAGATTATCTTGTACACTGTGGTACAACAGGCTACTGGTCTCATTTCCTTCATAGTTGAAGCAGTAAGGGGATTTTGGAATCAAGGTCACTAATGCACAATTGATAGTTGGATACATTCTTTGCTGGTCAAAGAAATCATGGATTGCTGCTTTTACATCAGATCCAATTATGTTCCAAGTGGACTTGAATTTTTTTAGGTATATCTATCTAATCCAGGTGGTTATCTATCTCCTTTGCCTTTTAATCCTTCCCATATCTCTTGGTATGTCACATGCTAAATTAAGAATGTTATGTATTGCTCCTGAAGTTGAGGGCCTTGTCTTAAAGAAATGATATCCACATGTTGCATCCTGTTTGTAGTTTGTCCATTCAGCTCCTCATAGAATTGGAGAACTTCTTGTTCTATGTTAGCTTCCCCTATAATTAGTTGACCATCTTTCCCTGTCAATTTGTATAGCCCATTTTTTTGTTATTGCCTCTAGCATACCTTTGTTTTTGTTGAAGAGGAAGGAAGTTAGAAACCCAGAGATAAAACCTAAAGAACCTGGAAAACATCACCGATCTTTTTCACATGTAGATCGAAACATTCACTAATCAGTAAACACCATAACTACAAAAACCAGTAAAAATCACATCTTTGTCATAGAAAAAAATAAGAAGAGGAAGTAAGAGATTCGCGTGACAGAGAAAAGAGAGAGATTCGACGATAGCAGAAGAAGATGGAGAATGTTGAGGAATACGAAGAAGAATAAGGAGAAAGTTGAAGAACATGTGCACAATTGAGAGAGAGAGAGAGAGAGAGAGAGAGAGAGAGAAAGAGAAAATAAAATATGAGATAGAGAATAGAGAGCGTATTAAAGTTGAAATTTGAATTAAAGTTGTATGGGAATAAGAGGTAATTGAAAAATAAATTGAATTGAAATTGTGTGACATCATCAACTCATTCAAAGAGAGGTAGTAAAGGCATAAAATAACAACTATGTATTTAAAATAGAACTATATGATTAGAACCAAAATTATTCCCATTTTATGGATGTGACAAAATTAGAAGGAAGGGTAGTAGTGCCCAGGGGTGTTCGCGGTGCGGTTTGGGCGGTTTTGACTTAAAAAATCATCTGAACCGCGAGAGAAAAAAGCATGCGGTTTGGTTTGGTTCGGTTGACTTTTGGAAAGAAAACCAAACCGAACCAAACCAAATCAATGCGGTTTGGATTGGTTTGGTTGGTTCAATTTTTTGCCAAAAAAATTATTGAGCCATACATACACATATATATGACAATATCGTTTTGTCTTTAGTCATTTATGCTTATCAAAGAACAACAAAATTCATCATATTTGGACAAAAACTTTTCATTTAATATACAAAAATAAGATTAGAGAAAAGTGGAATAAAAAATACAATATAGTAGCATAAAACAATATCGAAAACATTAAAATGGAACAGAAAAACAAAGTAGATGAAATATTTGAGAAGATGAAAAAGAAAGAGCAGAAGAGATGGGAGATCAGAGAAGAAGAGGTGCATTAAAAACGTAATTGATAGTGAGAAAATTAGAATAAAAAATAAGAAGAAGAAAAATAAAGAACATAAGATATGAGATACTAAAGAAGAATATGCGAGATGTACATGAAAAAGAAGATGAGTAAAAAGCATGATACCGATAAGAGAGATTTGAGAAGACTTAAATTGAAACGTTAAGTGCGAGGAAGAGAAAATCACTTCTAATCGATAATAGATTTGAGTTTGGGTCTGATGTGGGATAAATGAAGTTTGAGTTGTGTTGTGAAAAACGATACCAATAACAAAGTATAATAGGGAATTAGGGAAGAGAATAAGAACGCACGAATTGGTTATAACTGCTATTCTTTCACTTTCTCTTAAAACAAGATTACAAGTTTACAAGAATAACAAATAACCTCTCTCACCCTAAATTAGGATTTGCAGCTTAGCAATGATGAGAGACTAGTATGCTATTTATAATAAAACCTAACATACTAACTAATGGGCTTTTTCAGCAAGGCCCATTACACAAGCCAACTTAATAAACAAGCTAACTTAACAAATTAGGGTTTAAACACTAAAACCTAATTTAACATGCTAACAACCCTAGCATCTTCGACATCTGCATGCTAGACCCATCTTCGACTACAGCATGCACACTTCGACACCAGCATGTGAACAATCCTTCGACTTCATGCTTAACTCTGTCGAACTGTCAAACCAAGAAGCTACCCTTCGACAATACTAGAGTTCGATCCAATATCTCACAAATCTCCACCTTGGACCTAACTCTACAACGTCAAGGAATAGACTAGCTTTCTTCATGCAGCTTTATCAACTGCATACAGTGGAAAAACTTGCAACTCGGCAATGTCTTGGTGATCATATCAGCAGCATTGTCTTCAGTCGAAACCTTCAGCACTTGGACTTCTCCACGCTCGATTACTCCTCTGACGAAATGCAGCCTCACATCAATGTGCTTAGTTCGCTCATGATAGGCTGAATTCTTCGACAGGTGTATTGCACTTTGACTATCACATTTAACAGTGATACCTCGACCTTGAAGTTTTAGCTCCTTCGCAAAACCTTCAAGCCACAATGCTTCTTTCACAGCTTCAGTTAGGGCAATATACTCCGCTTCAGTGGTTGATAGAGCAACAACCTTCTGAAGTGTTGCTTTCCAACTAATTGCAGTGCCAAACATAGTGAAAACATATCCAGAAATAGATTTTCTGGAATCCATACAACCTGCATAATCAGAGTCGACATATCCTTCTATTACTGCTTTACTATCTTCACCCAAGGCTCCACCATAAATTAGGACTCTATTCAGAGACCCATTTATGTACCTTAAAATCCACTTCAATGCTTGCCAGTGAGCCTTTCCAGGATTCGCCATGTACCTGCTTACAAGACTTACTGCATATGCTATGTCGGGTCTAGTACAAACCATAGCATACATCAAAGAACCAACTATATTAGCATACGGAATGCTATTCATATAGGCTCTTTCGACATCAGTACTGGGACACTGATCAATACTCAGCTTGAATTGAGGGTTTGTTGGAGTCACAACTGGCTTCGAATTCGACATACCAAACTTTTCAAGAATCTTCCGTAGATATGCCTCTTGAGACAGACATAACTTCGACTTCTTTCTATCTCTTCGAATGTCAATTCCAAGAATCCTGGAAGCAGCTCCCAGATCCTTCATATCGAACTCCTTATTGAGTTCAGCCTTGACCCTCATCACATCTTCAACATTGTTGCTTGCTATGAGAATATCATCCACATAAAGCAACAAAATAACAAATGAATTACCAGGTCGAAATCTGAAGTAAACACAGTGGTCGAACTGACTTCTAATGAAACTTATGCGTGCCATGAACTTGTCGAATCTCCTATTCCACTGTCGAGGAGATTGTTTCAGCCCATACAAAGATCTCTTTAACTTGCACACATAATCTTCCTTCCCCTTTTCGACATACCCTTCAGGTTGCCTCATCAGGATCGTTTCATCTAGATCACCATACAAGAACGCAGTCTTCACATCCATCTGTTCCAGTTCAAGATCGAACTGTGCCACCATGGCAAGCAACATTCGAATGGACCTATGCTTCACAACAGGAGAAAACACATCATTAAAGTCGACACCTTCTTTCTGAGTGAAACCCCTTGCAACTAACCTTGCCTTGTATCGTTTCGACGTCACTCCTTCAATTCCTTCCTTAACTTTGAAAATCCATTTACAGCTGACTAACCTTGCCCCAACAGGTTTCTTGATCAGTTCCCAAGTATGATTATCATGAAGAGATTTCATCTCATCATCCATGGCCTTCAGCCATTCAGTCTTATTTCGACTCCTCATAACTTCCTTATAGTCTCTAGGTTCTTCGTCTAGAACCTCACTTGCAGAGATTAAGGCATAAGCTATAAGATCTGCATATCCAAGTCTCTGAGGTGGCTTGATGATTCTTCTCGACCTATCTCTCGACAATAGGTAGTCATCGTCAGTTTCCTCAACTTCAGCATCTTCTGCTTCTTCTTCGACTTCATCTGGGATATGCAATTCAGCATCAACATGCTCCACCTCAACAGGAATCTCTACCTGTTCCAGCTCTTCGTCAGATGTTTCTGTACTTCGACCAACATCATTAGTTTTCTTAAAAGCCATTTCAGCTTCATTGAAAACTACATCTCGACTGGTGATACACCTCCTGTGACCTGGCTCTAGGCACCATAGCCTATAAGCTTTGACTCCTTCAGGGTATCCCATGAACATGCATTTCAGAGCTCTAGGTTCGACCTTGTCTTGCCTAATGTGAGCATAGGCTACGCAGCCAAATACTCTCAGTTTGTCGAGATCTGGTGGATGTCCCGACCAAACTTCTTCAGGTGTCTTCATATCTAACGCTGTCGAAGGACATCTATTTATCAGATATGTTGCTGTCGAAACAGCCTCAGCCCAGAACACCTTTGTTAACCCCGCACTAGTCAACATGCATCTGACTCTCTCCAAAATAGTTCGATTAAACCTTTCAGCCAAACCATTTTGCCGTGGAGTACCTGCAGTAGTTCTATGCCTTGCAATACCAGAGGCAGCACAAAAACTGTCGAATGCCTCATTGCAAAATTCAAGGCCATTGCCGGTTCTCAACCTCTTGACCTTTCTGCCAGTCTGATTTTCAACCAGAGTCTTCCAATTTTTGAAATTCTCAAACGTTTCATCCTTAGTCTTCTGGATGAATACCCATAATTTTCTGGAATAATCATCTACTATGGATAGGAAATACCTTGCTCCTGAATGTGATGGACACCTTGCAGGCCCCCAAAGATCAGCATGGATGTAATCAAGGGATCCATGTGTTCTTTGTTTGCCTTTGTTGAACTTCACTCTGCAAGATTTTCCAAGTACACAGGGTTCACAAAACTTCAGCTTTTCGACTTTGTCTCCACCAAGCAGATTTTGTTTCCCTAATTCGACCAGACCCCTTTCACTGACATGGCCCAATCTCATGTGCCAGATTTCTGTCTTCGACAAAGGTTTCGTGGATGCAACATTTGTCGAACCACTTACAACTTCAGCCTCAAGGGTATACAAGCCTTGTTTCTTCACGCCTCTCAAGACTTCCTTCGAACCCTTCATGACTCTTAGGATACTTTTCTCTCCTTGGAAAACATAACCTTTCTTGTCGAATTCACCAAGAGAAAGCAGATTTCTCTTCAAATCAGGAACATACCTGACTTCAGTCAACAACCTTATTGACTCATCATGGAGCTTGAATCTCACAGATCCAACACCTGCAATCTTGCAAGCCTTGTTGTTTCCCAGCAATACTGATCCACCATCTTGATCACATAATTCCTCGAACAAGTCTTTGTTTGGAGTCATGTGCCAAGTGCAACCTGAATCCATAATCCACTCCTTCTTAGAGTCACTGCTTGAAACCACAAGAACATCAGATGATTCGAAATCATCTTGAACAATGGCAGCGTTGCCATTATCCTTACCTCCATGATATTTCAAGCGTTCAGGGCACACCTTTCTTGTGTGACCCTCCTTCTTACAATGGTAGCATCGAATGCCAGATGCTTCGCCACTGTAAGTCTTTGACTGGCTTTTGCCTTTCTTCTTGTCGAACTTACCATCCTTTCGTAAGAGTTTTCCTTTAACGGCCAAACCTTCGCCAACAGTCGAAGGTTTATGCTCCTTTCGTTCATTCAAGTCCTTAGAGTACAAGGCTGATTGAACTTCTTCAAACGTCAGGGACTCCCTTCCATACAAGAGAGTTTCTTTGAAGTGAGCATGTGATCGAGGCAAAGAACACAATAGTAACAGCGCTTGATCTTCATCATCGATCTTCACATCAATATTTTCAAGATCAAGAATCAGCTTGTTGAACATATCCAACTGCTCAGCCAATACTTTGTCTTCAATCATCTTGAATGAATACAAAGCTTGCTTCAGGTAGAGTCGATTTACCAGCGATTTGGTCATATACAAACTTTCAAGTTTCACCCATAACCCTGATGCCGTCGTTTCCTTTGATACCTGCCGGAGAACCTTATCACCAAGGCTCAACAAAATTGCGATGTGTGCTTTCTCGATCATATTTGTCTTCTCCGCTGCCGTCAATTCTGCATTCATGGCTGCCTCTCCCTTCAACGCTTCCAAACAACCCTGCTGAACCAGTAGGGCTTTCATCTTCAAGCGCCACAGATCGAAATCATTCACTCCGGTGAACTTTTCAATCTCATACTTTGTAGAAGGCATCTTCTCCACGCTCACCGCACCAATTTGTTGTGAAAAACGATACCAATAACAAAGTATAATAGGGAATTAGGGAAGAGAATAAGAACGCACGAATTGGTTATAACTGCTATTCTTTCACTTTCTCTTAAAACAAGATTACAAGTTTACAAGAATAACAAATAACCTCTCTCACCCTAAATTAGGATTTGCAGCTTAGCAATGATGAGAGACTAGTATGCTATTTATAATAAAACCTAACATACTAACTAATGGGCTTTTTCAGCAAGGCCCATTACACAAGCCAACTTAATAAACAAGCTAACTTAACAAATTAGGGTTTAAACACTAAAACCTAATTTAACATGCTAACAACCCTAGCATCTTCGACATCTGCATGCTAGACCCATCTTCGACTACAGCATGCACACTTCGACACCAGCATGTGAACAATCCTTCGACTTCATGCTTAACTCTGTCGAACTGTCGAACCAAGAAGCTACCCTTCGACAATACTAGAGTTCGATCCAATATCTCACAAGTTGTAACATAATGTGGTTTGGTTCGGCTGTAAAATACAAACCGCAAACCAAACTGAACCGTGCGGTTTTGTTATAATGACCCAAATAAATCCGAATGAAATGCGATTTTTTACGGTTTCAATTGAGTTTGGTTTGATTTGCGATTTTTTATTGGACCAATTTAATTTTGATCACCTCTAATAATGCCTTTTCCAGAATAGTAAGTGTTCTTATATGGTAGATTGGAAATTTCAATTTTCACCCTATACACTAATAATAATATTTATTTTTGACAAATATAACTCTTTTGAAAATAAATAATATCAAAGATATTTTCGAAAAAAAAAATGAAAGGATACGAGTTATAAATATTTGGGGTGAATAGAATTCCTTTCAAAACATTGCCCATTTTAATCAAAGCCATTACCTTTTTTTGATCCATATCCACTAAGCCCGTGACAATATATATATATATATATATATATATATATATATATATATATATATATATATATATATATATATATATATATATATATATATATATATATATATATATATATATATATATATATATATATATATACACTAGTAACTAACCAGTGCGTTTGCACGAGTTTTGATACGGGATGCGCATTTGTTTTAAGTCCCCACTTGATATTATAATATATTTATTATATAAAAATTAGTAAAATAAAAAAATTGATAATATAAATAAAAAAACAGTTAGACTGGATATTTTTTAAAAGTAAATATCGAGTAAAAGAAATCACTGCCCCAAAGAGGATACTTGCATACCAGATATTATGGGGGAGTTGTATATATATATATATATATATATATATATATATATATATATATATATATATATATATATATATATATATATATTTATTGAACTATTTAAAATAAATATAACTTGTGATAACAATGTGAGGGTTACCAAAAATAAAAAATAAATTCGTGCTTTCGCACGGGTTCTGGTACGGGACGAGCATTTGTTTCCGATGTATATTTTTAATAGAAAAATGTTTGATATTGGTGAAAAATAATAATTAAATGTATAGAAAAATGTCTGATACCCGTAAAAAAATAATAATTAAATGTATAGAAAAATGTCTGGTACCCGTAAAAAAATAATAATTAAATGTATTGAAAAATATTTGGTATCCGTAAAAAAAAATAATAATTAAATGTAAAGAAAAATATCTGGTACCCGTGAAAAAATAATAATTGAATGTATAGAAAAATATCTGGTACCCGTGAAAAAAATAATAATTGAATGTATAGAAAAATATTTGGTACCCGTGATCATTTTTTTTAATAAGCAATCTCAAGACCCAAACTGATTCACCGCTAGACCACAGACATGCACACTCCAATTCAATTGAGCATGATACATTTGTTATTAAAAAAGTGTCCTTTGCATTCTAGTTCATAGAGTAATGTTGTGTTATCCGTGATAAAAATGGTCACGATAACGAATATAAATATAATTTAAAAATTGATAGTTGTTAAAAGCAAAACAAATTATGTTAAGTAATTGATATTAAGCTTATGTCCATGAAGGCAAAATAAAAATAAATGTAAGCCACATTACATATACTAAATACTAATAGGATGTATAACAAAAATATTGTCAAAACGGATTTGGTCCCCATGTTTCCTTCCATGTATTTATTTTTAATGTTAAATCAAGCCCACACATACCACCATAAATTTAATGTTCCTTCATAACCAACACTCCATGAAAGATGCTAAATCCCCCATTCCCTTAAAACAGAGGGCCTAGAAAATTAAAACCAAGGTAATAAATTTGCTTGTTGCTTCACCGACTTTCGTACCTGATGCTTTGTATATCTCATTATATTATAGACTTTGATGATCTCATTCTCCCACCACTCCAAAAGAACCGTAAAGAAGGTAACAACATAGTAATACTAATTTTGTCCAAAAAAAAAACATAGTAATACTAATATAATAAAAACAAAAATTATTATATTATAAAATTAAGCTGGTTTAATTTCTAGACCAAATTAGTACAACAAAAGTTATACAAAAACATTAGTTTTTTTACTTAAGTAATGTTTCCAATCACTCCCACCAATTCCTATCATCTTCCTCCATTTTCTAACCCTTCTCCGTTCCTTAATTCTGATCAAAGATAGACGAATATAAAGTTAAAAATAACCCACCAAATTTTGATGCTAATTCATGCTTAAAAACACAGAAACACATAAACCAGCAAGAGAAAAACCACATAGTTCTCGTACTTATATGTTGATCTACTCATCTTGATTACGGACTCAGAATTGTTAGCATCCTGTTTTACAAACCCGAATCTATCCTGATTCATAGTCATCACTTATTTTCCTTTCCATTCAAAGAGCACAAATTAACTCTCTCAACCCAGAACAAAAATTATATCTATTTTACCTCCTTAAACATTACAAAGACAAAACTTGAAAACAGAAGTGCAAAAAAGATTATGTCATTATCATTTTGCTAAAACTATTGTAAAGAAAAGAGAGTAGATCGGCACACACAGTTGTAGAATTTGCTTAGTTCATCTATAAAATTTCACTTTATAGATGACCAAAATGAATATTACAACTTACACATAAAGATAACAGAATTCTTGAATGTCTTCAATATCTTCTAAAAGTTTATTATAAGAAAGTAATACCTCTTCAGCTGCTGCGGGCTTAGTAAGTACCAGTTTGTTATGCCAATTAGCACTGCCTATCTCACCAATATTTGTCTCTCTAGGGGTGATTTCCTTTGGATGAGTTGCAGCTGGTACTACTACTTTCCCTTCTACATGTACACCAAAAGCATCAAGGAACAGACCTTTTCTCCCATGAATGCCAACGATTTTACCTTCTTTCGCCTTTGTGGTGAAATAAGTTCCTTGTTCTTCCCCAAATGGTCCATACTTCTTTTTTGTGTTGTGAAAAGTAAGTGATCTTACAACAGCCGGCCCCATGTACATCAAGGGTCCATAGTAGCCAGATATATGTGTCAAGACTTCATACGGGAAATCAAATACTATCTGCAAAATAATGCATAAAAATGTTAAAAATTCAATGTGGTTTTCTAGATTATTAAGTAGAATAAAAATTTGGTTGAATGCTCTTTGTATACCTTATCACTTTTATATCCTCCTGTCCCCCCCTTGTTTGCATCCCCATATGGCACCCCCATCACGATCATACAAAACTCTAATCCATACAATTCCAACAATGCGCGACAAATTGATTTGCCGGATTCCTTTATAGGTTCCATCGTCAAATACAGATCCACCAATGCCACCCCAAGGACCATATGTACATACACCATCAACCTTTGCTGCTGACTTTTCTGAATGTGTTATCTGCAACATAAATAGATTTTAAGATTCATTTTATGCTAAAGCCAAAAGTTGATATTTTAACTAAAAATTAATGAGTTCAAAGCCAGAGAACCTCCATACAGATTGCAGGGTATCTTACCTTTTCTTTGTGTTCAATGTTGTTGGTTTCTTTGACGGTAGAAATCTTCCCTGATACCTTGTTTAGTATAGGCTTACCGAAATCATCTTTCAGATCTTTCTGTCTTACAGCAACAACAATATCATAGTTCTGGTTCACAGTTCCTTGTATCAAAGAATAACCAAAACTCTCATTAGTGTTAGTCATGTGGCCTGAATGAGCCAAAATTTTGGATGGATTTGGTTGCTTTAAGGACTTCATATAGACTCCAATGGCATCTAGGTACCAACCACACTTGCCATGGAACCCAACAATTTTGGCCCCAGTTGTTGGTACTGAAAAATATGTCCCTTGCTCGACACCAAATGGTCCATAAGTTTTCTTGTTACTCTCAAAACTCAGTGACCGAACTAAGATGTTCCCCCATTGATTTAAGCTACCATGGTATCCATGAATTGAAGTTAAGAACTCATCTGGATAGTCAAGTTTCACCTAGAACACAGTCAAAAGTGGTTAGCTAATATATCTATGCACATGTTTAACTGAAATGGACGTCATAGATTATTTGGTGCTAACATTGAAAATTTATATCACAAGATCAGCTTAGTACATGATGAAACCTTTACCTTGTCAATTTTATTTCCTCCGCTTCCACCATGTTTTTCTGACTAAATAGAGCTTCCTTTCTTATCATATTCAATCTGGAAGGAGTCAATTCCTGCCCCGTGAAATATCACCAATTGCCTTACTCCTGAGTATATCCCGTCATCCCAACGGGACCCTCCATTGCCTCCCCATGGCCCGACAGAGGAAGGTTTCTTTATGGAATCCTCAGAATTCTGCATGCAAAACATGCATGCAATGAGTTCTACGCAAATTAACATGAGATATTGTAGGAGTGAACTACCATTCTCTGCTTGTAGAAAGAGAATGATAGACCTTAGACAGAAAACTGCAGCCGGGAGTGTTGGAAACGATTCACTAATTGCATTCCATCTGCGCTACATTAGACATAACAACTTCGCTTTGAAGCCCTGTCGATATTTTTGGCTTCGCAAGACAGTCCTCTAATTCTGCAACATTGAACATGCTTATTCATGTATGTAAATAGTAAAAGCTAGAGACCCTATTTAAAAGTTTAATACCTGAAGTAAATAGCTCCAGCCACTGTTTTAGAAAAAAGAAGCAAGTCTCACCATTCAAAAACTCTGCAAACCTTTTCCTGTATTAGTTACGATCAACCGGATCGTCTACCATGCCGCCCAAAGGTAACTGCCCTCCAGTGTTCGGCATCGTCCAATTCAGCACGAGGAACCCTCTCTAATACTTGGTGCTTCTTGTTTATCTGGAGTCGACTTAAATTTATTCCTGATAGCCTGCTGTCTTGACTGTCCTTGCAAAAGAATAATATTTACCATTATAAAACCAATGTCGATTGATTTAGAAGCTTCGTTCATAGCATATTCATTCAAAGAAATTATGTAATAAGCAATTGTGAGACTGTACGAAAGTGCGAAAGAGTTATACCAATATCCAGACAACCGGTTGAATTTACAGCATCAACACAAACAACCGGTAAATGAAGATCCTTCTCAAATGTTTCCATCACCCGTTCCCTATACACATTTTCACCGACAATTACGACAACCTGCACAACTAAAATACACATGGAACAGAGAAGAAGTAGACGAAGTAAAAAAAAACAGCGAGAGGATAGATTGTTTTGCAACAGCTGCTCCAACCACTCATCTCTGACCATTCCAAAAAGAACTATCAAAGTTGAGAAATATTGTATCATAAAGACCGACAAAAATAAAATTATTGTATCAATATTTTCTCAGAAACGTCTATGTCCACCAATATGTCTTCACCATATTAACAAAGCAATCATATTATCAGAGCAAATTAGAAAAAAAATAAGGTTGAAACCTAACTTACTTCTAATTAATCACCGGCGGCCACCGTGATCAAACACATAAGATCAATCCATCACCAAATGAGCGAGTTTTGAGATCTATAATAATAATATCAGATCTATAATAATTAGTTCAAATCCTGCACTTCCTACAAAAGAAAGTTAATAACGAAACCTAATTTGAAAATGTCATACATAAACCTTTTCGAATCGGACCACCACCACACTCGTCGTCGGAAACCCATTTCCACCACCACCACACTAATCGTCGATAACCCGTTGATGCCGCTACAGATCTGAATGTCAAAACATAAAAACCGATACAAATCAGAAATACATACAAAACCACAGACACAATAATGTCTAACTACTCAACAAAAAACCGATACAAATCGAAGAAATTTCATAAACAAAAAGTGACGGATCTGCAAATCCTAAGCCATGAAAGTGTCAGATCTGGAAACCCTAAGACATGAAAGTGTTCAAAACTATTGTAAATACGGTGGCTGCGGGAAGGTTAGATATTGAGAAGATGTGATATTGAGAAGATGAGATTTGGAGTCTGTAGAAGTAGAAGTTCAGAGAGCACCACATGAAAATAGGTGAAAGAGAGAGTGGTAGAAAGTGAAGAACCGGTGAACAATATAGTTGGGTTTTCAAGGAAGCCCCGTTTGAAAAAGATTAGGGTTTGTTCAAGAATGCAAGAAAGAAAATTTGAAAAAAGGTAGAGAAATGACTTGGTGCAACTCGTAACCTGTAGCATAGAAAGAGTAGGTAGTAAAGGATTGCAAAGAAGCCAGCCACGTGGCTCACTATCTAAGCAAAGGGGCAGTTTGGTCCTTTCCAGAACATTAAACGTTCTTATATTGTAGATATATATATATATATATATATATATATATATATATATATATATATATATATATATATATATATATATACTAGCAAGAGACCCGTGCGTTTGCACGGGTCACGCAAATGTAGTTATAAATAATAAATAAATATAATATAGTAATGGCTAATAAAAATATTTAAAAAAGTAGTAATCATCACTGTTGCGTAAGAACTATAAATTAAAGTTAATAAATAATGATTTAATTAAAATATTTAGAGTTTAAGGTTTAAAATAAAATATATCATAAATATTAAATTTTTTATTTTAAAAATTCCAAAAATTAAATATTAATAATAGTATATTATTATTATTGAATAATAAGGATTAATAGTATTAAAAAAATAGATATTAAACTTGATTATTATTTACTCAGAATATTGATATTAATAGTGTATTGTTATTATTGACCCATTCACAATATCGATATTGATAGCATATCGTTATTATTGTCACTTTACTCAATGATATATATAGAAAGACGGTGTGAGTTGTAATTGATGTATTGCAATAAAGAGAAATAAAAATTACAGTTCCGTTTGAAATAAAGCAAAAAAAATAAATTATAATAATGATTATATTTAACTATAAACATTAAGGAATTATATTTTTTTTTTACCAAAACAAAATTAACAACTTTCATTAATCAAAAGGATCTCAATACAAGGAGGAGGTAAATTAAAGATACTACGTCTAGACCATGAAATGGCCGCCTTCGCTAACGAGTGGGCAACCATATTCGCTTGACGTTTAACAAACTTCACCTCAAAGTTGACATAAATTTGTAACAATCTCTGAATAGATAAAATAAGCAAACTAAATTCGGAGTTTCCACAATGCTTAGAGTGGATCGCTTGAATCACTTTTTGGGAATCACTTTCAAAAATGACTTTTTCAAAATGGTTTGCTATAGCGCCAAGAATTGCTTCCTTAAGCGCCAATGCCTCTGCTTCGTCAACGGAAAGAAGGTTTGAATCCCAAGCAGTACCTGCTAAGATAAATCTACCACAGTTATCTCGCACACACCATCCCCTATTAGTAGTACCCTGAATATGATTAAAACCCGCGTCTACATTGCATTTCAACCAACCTGTATCAGGCGGGTTCCAAGTTATTATTGATTGATCGGAATTGTTCATATGGTTCCAATTTTGCGCTGAATACCAATCCTGCCATCTATAAAAAGCTTGCATACCAATAGTAGAAGCTTCTTGTCGCTCATTGTTCCAAACAACATTGTTTCTATTATTCCAGATCACATCTAACATAACAGCAAAACGCCCTGCAGTCCGACTATCTTCATTGGAACAAATATCAAAGATAATAGATTTGGCATCATGAAAAGATTGAAGACGGGGTAATATAACATCGTACAAACCTACTGCCCTCCAACAATGAAAAGTAGCCCCACACCCAAAGAAAATATGCCAATCATCTTCCATCACATTCTCACAAAGTTGACATTCAAGCGGGCATTGGACATGATATTGACGAAGTCGATCACAAGTCGGTAAACAGCCTCTACAGATTCTCCACAAGAGATGTTTGATTCTAGGTTGAGCTTTTATACTCCAAAGCCTCCCCCAATTTCCATTCACCCTACTATTGACACCCTCATTACTACTTCGCCATAATCTATACCCAGATCGAACACTATATTCTCCATTCTGTTCTTCCTTCCAAATCCACCTATCTTCCACCACTTCCTCCACTAAAGGAACCTGGATGATATTCTCAGCATCTATATGGTCAAATAAATTACGAATCAGTTGCACATTCCACTGTTTCATATTAGGAACCATCAGATGAGTAAGATTAATGTCATACACACCTTGTTGTTGAGGTCCTCTGACACACCCATCTATTTGACCTCGCAACCACGACTCATTCATCACTCTAATAGTACTTCCATCCCCAATCCCCCACCTGCAACCAAGAGTTAAGACATTTCTAGGTTGCCAGATACTTCTCCAAACATAACTAGGATTGTTACCAATAGTCGCATCAAAGAGAGAGGTTTTTGGAAAGTACCTTGCTTTGTAGATTCGTGAAACAAGAGCTTGAGAACAAGTTAACATTTTCCAGCCCTGCTTTGCTACCATTGATAAATTAAAGGCTCTTAGATCTCGGAAACCCAATCCACCATCCTTCTTAGGACACGCTATCCTATCCCACGCCATCCACCTAATACCTTTATTATTACTACCTCCTCCCCACCAAAAAGCATTCAACATTCTCTCAATCTCATCAATCACGCCATCCGGGATAATAAAGATACTCATGATATAAGAAGGGATTGATTGCAAAACAGATTTTATCATGACTTCCTTCCCTGCTTTAGATAAGGATCTTCCCTTCCACGAGTTAATTCTCTTCCAAATCCTATCTTTAATGAAAGCAAAGGTAGCCTTTTTGCTTCTTCCGATCATCGATGGAAGACCTAAGTATGTACCAGTACCAATAACATGACGAACTCCCATAACACGAGCCAAATCTTCTTGAGCCGGTTTACTCAAATTTCTGCTAAAGAAAACTTCTGATTTGCTCAAATTAACCTCCTGGCCTGAGGCACCTTCATAAATATTTAGGATTTCCATGATATTATTCACCTCGGATAGATTAGCCCTGCAAAACAAAAAACAGTCGTCAGCAAAAAGCAGATGGGACACACTAGGTGCCCCTCTGCATATCTGGATCCCATGAATATCGCCACTAGCCACCGCTCCTCTTTAAAAAGTGAGTCACAACATCATTAATCGAGTTGGGAAATGAAAAGGTTTATAAAGTGAAAAATAATTTGGTCAATTTCTGCATTAATATCCGGAACAAATATCTTATCTTATTATATATAAATGCAAGGTTGTCATGATGACAACCCTAGCCATGTGGCATCATGATAACAACTCTTGGCAATATTCCCCACATGTCACTTTAATATCAATCCTAATTTTACTTTTTTAAAAATTGATTTTACAAATCCCATTGCAATGTTAAAAAATTATACTTTTTTAATTATTCTCTTTTATTTATTTTGTTTAATAATAAAATTATAATTTTTATATAATCATGAATTACTTAGTTTTTCTAAATAATAAATACAAATAAAAAATATAAAAAGATTAATAAAATTGATATAATTATATAATATCCAAATATCTAAAAACAAATATTAAAAAATGTATATAACTAATTTATGATGGATAATAAATAAAAATATAAATACAATATATATATATATATATATATATATATATATATATATATATATATATATACATATATATATATATATATATATATATATATATATATATATATATATATATATATATATATATATATATATCATTTTTAAAATATGAGTTAAAAATCTCTCTTTTCCACATTTCAGATTTAAATTTAAATAATCTTATATATAAATGTAAGGTTGTCATGATGGCAACCCTAGCCATGTGACATCATGATAACAACTCTTGGCAATATTTCCCAATAATTTTAAAATAGAACTATAGATTAACTGATATGACATTTTATTTTAATATTTTAATAATATAAAATATAAACATTTTTTAATTTTTATATAATATTTTTAAATTTTGTAATTCTTATATAATCCACTTACCTTATTAATCATCCAAAACTCATATTATTAGGTCTATTTAACAATAATATTATATCAATAACTATCATATTACTATGTCTGTCATATTGTAGTTATTTTTGGAAAAGTTATATCTCATGTGAATTTATACCAAGCCGTCAATATTTTATTTAAAGGAGTATTATTATTTTTTAGTAACGGTGAATTGGTCACTGCTCCATAAATGGTCTTTCTTAGTGCCAAAATAATTGGCATTCAATCCATTCATTATAATAATAAATAAATAATTAGAGTAATATTTTCATCTCCCCTAACCCATGATAAACTCCTTCATTTTTTTATAAGTTATCACTATTCTTCCGATAACCTCATTCTTTTATTTCATTCTAACCACACATCAATGTTAAATTTTTTGAGAAAATTTAATTAACTACTACAATATCGAATCAAAGGACTAGACCCTGAAGTTAACTAATATTTTTTTCTATTATTATTTTTCAATAATTCACTTTACCATTTAGTTTTTCTTTTTCAGTGATTACATTATTATTAAAAAATGTAATTATTTATCATGGACTAATATGCACTATATATAATTAATCAATAATCATATAATTTTTTTTAACGTTCCACTATTATCTCACCTCTGCTATATTTTTCTTCGTGCTAGCATAAGAATTAAACTTTTGAATGTTAGGTTGAGACTATTTTAAGGCCATATCTTCTTCTCCATTTTCTCTTATATTTTATTTTCATTTCATTAAAAAAATCACATTATATCATAATAAAACTTTGGTAATATTCTTTTCATCTTACTTTCACGCTTTTCCCTTTTCAATCTATGTTTTACTTATTTTCTTACAATTAATATTTTTTATATTAAAAATATGATTAACAAATTATTAAAAGCAAATTATACAAACTTACCCGTGCATCGCAAGGGCAAACTACTAGTTACATTAAAATTCGACTTTTAATTATATCAATATTAATCAGGGTTATATTTGTGAATTGACATCTAATTAATTAATTTACTATTTAAGTAATTTTAAGTATTTAAATTAACCTTATCTCAATTATTTGAAAATAAAATTTAATTTAATGAATTAATTACATCATGGTTCTAAAAGTTTGTCAATTATTTTTCTTCTTAATTGATTTTATAGGTAAAGATCATCAGAAAAATTAAAAAGAGAAAAAAAACTTTAATAAAAATTACTTCTTAATAACACATATTAATCCCACGTAAATAAAATTAATTGTTAATAACACGTAAAATCTAAAATAACCTTCAAACTTGCAAAAAGATTTAAAAAGCCATCTGCATTAATTTGTATAGGTTGCACCACTATTAACAGGTCATTGAAATACAAAGATTGTGTTTTTGGAAACGTAAGATAGTTGGTAAAGAAATAAATAAAAGATAGTGTAATGATTATAAGATTTTATAGGTTTTAATGACATAAATAAAAAAGTTAGTGCATTTTTTTTGGCCTTATAAAAATAATGCATTTTAGAACCATTGGTATTGACATAAAAATATAATAACGTGATATCAATACTCGTAGAATGCAAAAAAAAATCTTTTGGATAATAATTAGGATTGGAAAACTAAAAAAAAGTTAACCGGCTAAAGTAAAAAAATTCATTGATGTAAAATGCAAAGATTTTGTTTTTGGAAACGTAAGATAGTTGGTAAAGAAATAACAAAAGATAGTGTAATGATTATAAGATTTCATAGGTTTTAATGACATAAATAAAAAGGTAGTGCTTTTTTTTTTCTTATAAAAATAATGCATTTTTGAACAATTGGTATTGACAGAAAATATAATAACGTGATATCAATAACTTGTAGAATGCAAAAAAAAATCTTTTGGATGATAATTAGGATTGAAAAAAAAAAAAGTTTAACCGGCTAAAGTAAAAAAATTCAATATAATCTAATCCATAAACATATTTAAGATAATTTATTGCACATTTAGAATTTAAAAAATTCAACGTAATTAATTCAAAAATACAATAAAAAAAATTACATTGCAGTGCATTTTATAGTGGATCTGAATCAATAATCATTTTATTAAAGAAATTGTTAATCATTTTTAATACAAAACATCACTGTTGTGTATTTTCAAAATTGTTAATCATTTTTAATATAAAATATCACTGTTGTGTATATTATGGTTTCTTGTCTCTGATAACGTCACTATTGTGATTATATAATAACTTTGTAAATTAATTTGTAAAAATTAAGATAATTATAAAATACCAAGAAAAAATAAGAGTGTGACCTATCACCCGTAATAAATGCCAAAATAAAGATATTGATTTATTTTGTCAAAAGTCCTTTTTACTCATATAATAAGAAAATTTTTAGTTGTTTAATCAGAGGGTTTATTATGTAAATTAAAGGTAATTTAACTTTTATATATTATAATAGATAATCAGAGGGTTTATTATGTAAATTAAAGGTAATTTAACTTTTATATATTATAATAGATAAATATAATAATAGATATGCTATAGTAATTCAGAAGTGATTAAACATGTGATTTCTAATATTGTTCAATTTAAGTAAATATTTTGTCTGCCCATCATAAAAATTAATTTAATTTACCCGTACGTTACGATGACGCATTGATAGATAAAATTATTAACCGTTTATAAAAATAATTGTATAACAATTGAATTTTTTCCGTCCATAAAAATATTTATACATTATTCCCGTTCATAATTGTAACGTATTCCCGTTTATAAAAATATTTTTTTTAATAATATAATATCTGAATATTTCAAATATTTATTTTTAGTTTATTATAAAATGATTTTTTAAGGCTAAATTATCAAATCAAAATAATATTATTTAATATTTAATGTAATTTCAATTTATTATTAAAAATAAAACAAAATTATTACAATTTATCACAAATCTAAAATTACAGAAAATAAAATACATTAATAGTACCTTTATTAAAACGAATTAAATATAACGATTAAATAGAAATCGAATAAGAAAAAAATTATTTATCGTTTCTATTTTTTATCTTTTTTTATTTATCACATTATTAAATAAAAATATTGTAGCAAACACTTTTCCGTTTATAAAAATAAAACAATTGTTCTCTTTTATAAAAATTGTTAATCAACAATAAACTCTATTAAAAAAAATTGACATTGATAATTATTGTCTATTTAATTGTAGAACTTAAAGTTGGTTTCAAAATATTTTCTCATAATGATGTTAATGTTACGGTTTTCAAACTCTTTGTCTATTTATTGAATAGTTATTATTGTTAAAATTTAACTTGAAATTTATTTCTTGTTAACGTTTATTATAATTTTTAAAATATGATAATTTTATAGTTGAAAACCATATATCATTATTAAAAGATAATTATTTTAATCTAACAAATAATACATGATTATATTATAAAATCAAAACTATAAAATTATAATAAGAAAAGTTATTCACCCAAAAATAAAAACAAAAATGATATAATTTTTTACATCCACATTGCATCATATATAAAAATATGATTGATCCAGCTGAATATATAACTAATTTAATTTATAATTAAAATTATTAATAATTAATTTATTGAAAAAAAACATATTTTTACTATATATTACATTAAATATCTACTAAAAAATGTGTCTATTTAATTGAACTAATTACAAATGATACTCATTGATGTAAAATGCAAAGATTTTGTTTTTGGAAACGTAAGATAGTTGGTAAAGAAATAAATAAAAGATAGTGTAATGATTATAGGATTTCATAGATTTTAATGACATAATTAAAAAGGTAGTGCATTCTTTTTTGCACTTATAAAAATAATGCATTTTAGAACAATTAGTATTGACAGAAAATATAATAACGTGATATCAATAACTTGTAGAATGCAAAAAAAATCTTTTGGATAATAATTATGATTGGTAAACAAAAAAAAGTTAACCGGCTAAATTAAAAAAAATTCAATATAATCTAATACAATAAACATATTTAAGATAATTTATTGCACATTTAGAATTTAGAAAAATCAATGTAATTAATTCAAAAATACAATAAAAAAATTATATTGCAGTGCATTTTATAGTGGATCTGAATCAATAATCATTTTATTAAAGAAATTGTTAATCATTTTTAATACAAAACATCACTGTTGTGTATTTTCAAAATTGTTAATCATTTCCTATGATGCAAAACAGAGTAGAAGATATAGATTCAAGTTTCTAAACTGTATCACTGAGAAAGCACAATACAATGAGATAGTGAGGAATAGCTGGGAGAGAGAGGCAAGAGGAACACCTATGTATAGACTATGGAGGAAACTTCTAAGACTACAGCCAGAACTTGGAAGTTTAACTAAACAAGTCACTGCAGGGGTAAAGAAGATCCATGAAAGTAGAAATATGTTGGAAGAGGCTCAAACCCTTCTTGCTACTGATATGTTCAACCAAGAATTGCTTGCAAATGTCAAATTCTGGTCTGAAGAGGTTATAAATAGCAATGAGCTTGAGGAGAAAATTCTGGCACATAAGGCTAAGCTTGACTGACTTAAACTAGGAGATGGAAATAATAAGTATTTTTATGCCAACCTCAAAGAGAAAAATAGACAAACCACTCTGCACAAGCTTGAAGACAGCAATGGGGTGAAGTTGACTGAATTCAAAGACATTGAAGCAGAAATCCTTCACTTCTATGGAAAACTGATTGGCACCTCATCCTCACAATTGCTCCATGTTGATATAGAGGCTCTTAGAAGAGGAAAACAACTCCCAGCAGCAAGACATTCTAGCCTCATCCAACCAATCACTGAAACAGAAATATGGCAGGCCCTCCAAAGCATTGGAGATAACAAGGCTCCTGGAGCAGATGGATACAATGCAAGGTTCTTCAAGAAAAGCTGGCACATAATAAAGATAGATGTGATAAATGCAGTCCAAGAATTCTTCCAAGACAAGAGGTTATATGCAGCTGTAAATTGTGCCTTGGTTACATTGATTCCCAAGACTAAGGAGGCAAAAACCATGAAAGAGCTAAGACCCATAGCATGCTGCACTACAGTGTACAAGCTTATTTCAAAGATTCTAACACACGGACTAAGCAAGGTCATTAGTGAGATTGTGGATGACAGCCAGTCTGCTTTCATTCCTGGCAGAACCATCCAAGATAACATCATAGTGGCTCATGAATTGGTTAGAGGCTATAACAGGAAACATCTATCCCCAAGATGCACTGTTCAAATGGACTTGCAGAAAGCGTATGACACTGTTGAGTGGAAAGCACTTGAACAAATCATGCAGGAGATGAACTTTCCTAACCAATTTATTGAATGGATAATGCTTTGTATTGAGATTGTCTCTTACAGGTACACTATCAATGGTCAAACTAGCAACATTCTCAAAGCAAAACGAGGACTCCGACAAGGCGACCCCATCTCCCCACTTTTGTTTGTCCTTATCATGGAGTATCTCCACAGATGCCTAGCTAAACTACAAGATAATCCAAATTACAAGTATCATCCCAAATGTGCTAGATTGAGGCTAACCAACATTTGTTTTGCAGATGACTTATTACTATTCTCTAGAGGTGATGAGATATCTATGGTACAAATGATGAATGCCTTCCATGAGTTCTCAGCAGCCACTGGCCTAAAAGCAAATCCAAGTAAATGCAAGGTTTATTTTGGTGGAACAAATGACTTGGAGAAGAGGAAAATACTGAAGGCTACAAACTTTGAGGAAGGACAACTACCTTTCAAATACCTTGGAGTCCCCCTCACTAGCAGGAAACTCAGCATTAACCAATGTCAACCCCTCATAGACAAGATTGTAGCAAAGATTCATCATTGGACTTCAAAACTACTTAGTGCTGTTGGTAGATGCCAATTAGTCAAAAGTACACTGCTTGCTGTGGCTGCTTATTGGATGCAGGTTTTTCCATTGCCAAAAAAGATAATACATCAAGTGGAGGCCATATGTAGGAGTTTTTTGTGGAGTGGTAAAGAATGCAGCAGGAAGGCTCCTGTGGCATGGAGTACAGTCTGTGATCCAAGATGTGCAGGTGGCTTAAACATCACTTCTCTTGTGGACTGGAATAAAGCTACCATGTTGAAACTCCTTTGGAATATTCAAGGGAAAAAAGATAAGCTATGGGTCAAATGGCTTGATACGTACTATGTGAAGGGGAGAGACATATTCCAGGTGCAATGCAATGCCAACTCTTCATGGATCCTCAAGCAAATTCTGAAGCACAGAAACATCACTGTGGATAGGCAGCAATGGGAGCATAGTGTGCAGCAAGAGAAGTTCCATACATCTAGCTGGTATAAAGCTATTCGTGGGGATAGAATACCAGTAGAATGTGTAACACCCCGATATCCGCTGCACGCATCAACCGTGTCGGCCAACCGAGCATGTTACCGGCTTAATCAATAATACCCCCTAGGTCCGCTTACCGGCTGCCTAGGAAATATTGTTTTTGCCTCCCGCAGGAATCGAACCATGTACCTAGGGGTTAAGTACATATTCATAGCAATTCCTGCTACCACTTGAGCTAGTAGCTCAATTGGTAGCAGGAATTGCTATGAATATGTACTTAACCCCTAGGTACATGGTTCGATTCCTGCGGGAGGCAAAAACAATATTTCCTAGGCAGCCGGTAAGCGGACCTAGGGGGGATTATTGATTAAGCCGGTAACATGCTCGGTTGGCCGACACGGTTGATGCGTGCAGCGGATATCGGGGTGTTACAGAATGGAAAAGGATGTTTTACTCAAATGTTGCTAGGCCTCGAGCGAAATTCCAACTGTGGCTTTTATTCATGGGGCGCCTTGCTACAAAAGATAGACTTGCCCGTTTTGGTGTTAACCTTGACAAGAAATGCACTTTCTGTCTTGAAGATGAATCAATAGATCATCTTTTCTTCTCTTGTAGGAAAATATATACTGTCTGGCAGGATATCCTTCAGTGGATTGGTTACTCGCGTAGCCCTATGAAATGGGATGAAGAAAAGAGATGGCTGATATAGGAGAGTAATAGGAAAGGTTGGAAGCGGCAATTGTTGAAAGTTGCACTGGCTGAGACGATTTATTTGCTATGGAAAGCTAGGAACGACAGTATTTTTAATCATGTTGACATTGGTAATGAGCTTGTGTCTAGTATCAAGACTAATGTAGCAATTAGAAGTAGCCTATCTAAACAGCTTAGAGAACATGTTAATGTAGGCAATTTGAGTATTAGCTAGGCTTGAGCCCCTTTGTATGGCTGGATTGTTTTGAACCTGGATCCCTATGGATCGGTTGTATTTCTTTGTTTTTGTGGAATAAAAGTTCATATATTCTCCAAAAAAAAATGTTAATCATTTTTAATATAAAACATCACTGTTGTGTATTTTCTGGTTTTTTGTCTCTGACAACATCACTATTGTGATTACAGCTAATAACAATGTATTTGACAAAAAAAAACATCTGAATTTATAAGAAAAATTTGGTGATCTAAATCATCACAAATTAGATGAATTCAGTTGCGTGGAAAATATGTTGAGTAAAAAGCATGTTGTTAGCGGTACCTACAGAAACAAACAAATTATTCAATAAGATATTGTCATCTTGCAAAATTTATTAAAAATGGAATAACGAAAAAACTACAAAATTTATTCCAAATGAATTTATGAGAAAAATTAGCAAGTACAGTAGCATATCAAGCAAGTATTCAGCACATATTCTTTACCACATTTGAAGTATCTGTGTTTTAGAGATTGAAATTGACTTATTTGAGCTAGCACCTGTGTGATTCTTTTGGAGATCTTATGAAAACATAAGTTATTTTCAACTTATTTTCATAAACTCTGTATAATAACTTATAAAATCAGTTTATGAAGGAAAAAAGTGATTTTCTTTTATCTTTTGTAATAACACTCCTTACCCTTGCTGTTGATAACACTCCATAAATCAACAACTCGAACGGCCAATCTCCATGTTTCCTTTGAATCGTTAACCTCCTTAAGGGAGCTAAATCTTCGGCTCATCTTCTGTTTAGAAACAACATAGCAGACAAAAAAATATCAGTATTCAGTTAAAGAGACGAAGAACGAAACTGGGGGAAGGAGAAACGAAATATACCGCTCAAGTGTTGATTGAAAACGGCAACGGGAAGGAGGAAGAGTTTAGTCATGCAAGGTTGGAACTTTGTATTGTACGAATATATAGCTCTGTAGGGAGAAAAAATGAAAGGGTAGGGTTTATTAAGATGAATGTTTCAATGCAATGAGTGGCACGTAGTGCATCTTTTTCATATTCCAATAAAAAAGATTTGCATTAAATTAGTTGTTAGGAATGTAATTATGATTAGTTGTGTAATTACTCTCAGGGGTGTGTAAAACCATCTTAAATTGATTGTGATTAGGGTAATTAAGGAAATTTGATGGTAATCAACTTTTATATATTAAAGTATATATATATATATATATATATATATATATATATATATATATATATATATATATATATATATATATATATATATATATATATATATATATATGGGTCATGCTAACGTGTGCCCTAAGGGCACATGTTAAAGATACTATAATTAGAAAAAGTTAAATGTAATTAAATGCAATAAAGTCATATTTAAAGTTTCGATATATTGAATGTACACGTTCCAAGAAAATATTTTTATAAATATTTCATTATCTTGTGCCCTTGGGGCACATGTTAGCTTTTCCCTATATATATATATATATATATATATATATATATATATATATATATATATATATATATATATATATATATATATATATATATATATATATATATATATATATATATATATATATATATATATATAACTTGTTGAATTGAATTTTAGGAATAGGGAAAATGGCGGCATCGTCAATTACATGGATAGAGGAAAGGGATGTAGCGACGATTGTTAGATCCCGAAGTGTAAAAGATGAACGAGGTGTTCTTGAGGTATCAAAACGAAGTAGCTTAAGCTTGTTCGACTTGATTTTTATATAACCTAACCTATTTGTATCCCGTGACAGGTTTGGACACTTAACGGAAACGAATTTGAAGTTTATCATCACATTCAAATACCATCATCCCCACTCTGCACGGCGTGGCTTGGCACAGGTCAGTCAAAACCTAATCTTAGTATGATTTCATTATCCTAAATTTTTATTATTTTGTATTATTATTATTATTATTATCATAGGGAGCATCGTAGCTGTTGGTAGCCAGGATCCTTCCATTCTAATTTGGGACATTGATGATGTAAGTAACAGTATTATATATCATCACTGTCTTCAAATTTCTAATTTCTGTCTTAATTTCTTGGATTAATGCGGTAGAGCCATACTTTGTCTTCAAAATCTTTGTTCTCAGATTAATGATACTATAGAGCCATTCTATGTCATGGATACCTCTGATGGTCACACTGACTCAGTACTTGCCCTTGCGTGGAACCAAGAGTGCAGGTTTCTTAATGCATGCTGTCTGTAACCTTATCTTTCTGTTTTTACTTTCTTTTAATGACACTTGTTTTCACATTCTTAGCTCTATTTTTGCAAGTGCTAGTGCTGACAAACTTGTAAAGATATGGGACATGGTCACTGGAAAATGTGTTACTACCCTAGATCATCACTTAGACAAGGCAAGACTTCTGTTTTTATTTTATTTTTTATTAATATTCTAAATGTTTGTATCAATGATACATTTCCTTATTCATCTCACAGGTTCAAGCAGTTGCTTGGGGTGACCATGCACCATATCTTCTTGTTAGTGGCTCTTCCGATCGTACTATTGTCGTGGTAATGATCAAGTATCCCTCTGTTGTTTGCTGTCCAAGTTTTAAATATTGGTCCCTTTGCTCGCAAAGGATTTTGTGGTTTGTTGCTTGCTATCCAAGTTTTAAATATTGGTCTCTTTACTCAATATATGTATTGACTTTTAATGCTTTTTCACTTTGCACTTTGTAGAAGGATATGAGGGCGCCATTATGCACAGTCTCTCAGTTTTCAGTCGAAGCTAATGTAGAGAGCTTGATCTGTCATCCACACTCTCTTGTGGTGCGTTACGGTTATTTCTTAGGCATAAATACTTAAATTACTTTTATTCTTCTCATTTTTCTGATAAAGCACACTCATTGTGTTTATCAGGTTTTTCCATAGTAGCTTTCCGCTTCTAACTTGTCATTTCATTGTGTCCATAGTTCTAATCATGCACTATGAATTATTTATTTCGATTTCTCAAACTCACCTATCATGTCATTGGTAATTATTTATCTTCTGTCAGGTGGGTCTTGAAAATGGTATGGTCGAGGGTTATCGTGCTCAGCCTCTTTTTTCCATACCCGCTCATGATGAATCTGTTACAACAGTATCCTACAATCCATGCCGCAGGAATGTATGTATGATTAACATTTTGATGCGGATATGTATTTATTGTCTACTTACCATGATATCACTTGACGCAGATTCTTGCTACTGGATCCTTGGATGGAATGGTAATAGTCAAGTAAATTTTGATGTTGCTGCACTTTTGGAATTCATCTCAACTGGCTGCTAATTTTGTTTTTGTCTCAGGTAAAACTTTGGGATTTGTCCAACAACCAACCAACTTGTGTAGCATCTAAGAATTTTGGAGTAGTAAGTTTCTCTTTCTAACTCATGGAATCATGTATTATACAAATCATGATATCATTGTTAAATTGTTTTATTTCTCAATGGTGTCTGTCAGGGAAGTATATATTCTATTTCTTTCTCAGAGAAAGATCGCTTTATGTTGGCTATAGGAGGGAAAACAGGAAAATTGCAGGTAAGTGAGGTCAACCCAACCCAACTCAACAAATTTTTACTTTTGTATTCTTCATAGTCTTTCCATAGAACTGACCGACCCTTGTAACTAACTATTTTTTAGATATGGGACACATCGAAGAACCCATAATCTCTCCAAGAATTGACCGGCCTCATTTGTTACTTTTCGCCGAATACCGTTCTTATTTAAACATAAATAATCTCTGCGTAACAGAAAAAAAAGAAAAAGGAAAGTACATTATTTGCTCTAAATTCTAATGTGTTATTTTGTACATATACTTTATTAATAGAGTTCATGTTATTTCATTTGGATCATGAACCTGTTCAATATTGTTTAAAGCTTTGTGTTAGCTTGCACAAATGTCTTTTTTTTTTTTCTTAATAGGATAAGAAACTTTCGCCAGCTTTTGTGTTTTTGTGCGTCATTTTTGTGTAATTCTTTAGTATGTTTATTGGTCAAAATTTTAACGTGTTTGGAAGCATAGCCATTCACCGTCACAAGTTTAAGAGCTTCTCCCGTGAAAATTAAGGTTTTCTAGGAATAATTGGTTTAACTTAATTTTTTTTTTAAATACAAACAAATGTGAAGTATGAGCTGGTTTACTTTTGTAATGAATTCTTGCCCCCTTTTCCCCATATGCATATGTTAATTGACTAGGGTTTCACTCTCTTATATTGCCGGTGTTTGGAGATTTGAATCAATGTCTATACATATTAGGAGAGTTTTTTTTAAAAGCAATACCATTTGAGATTCTAGATATTACATGTTCATCGTCCTCTCTCTAAGATTATCATGCTTTGTTTAACAAGAGTTAAATATGGAAAGCAAAGAAAAACACATTTACGAGTGAAAAATCTGTAACAAAAAAAATAAATCATTTTACAGCTTCTCTTTAGGAAGAGACCCGCAAATCCATGGAAAGTCAGCGTCACCTCTTGTGGTAAAAAAGGACAAATTTAGACGAAATGAAAGGTAAAAAATTCCTCCCATAATAATTGAAAACTGAAAAATATAAAATCCCTAATGAATCTAAAATAAAATATAAAATAAAAACAAAAGAAAAATACTTAAATTATAATTATATAAGCCTAATTTTTTGGGACCTCAATTTCATATTTGTTAAAACAGATGCCTCAATTTCATATAACCAATAGATTTTGGAACGTGAACCAATAAATCAGTCATGCCTCAACTTCATATTTGTTAAAATGGGTGCCTCAATTTCATATTTATATATATTATTTTTTTTATTGTTAGATTAATATTTTTTGTTGTTATATTAAATCTTGCTTATCTTATTAAGGCTTATATAATTATAATTTAAGTATTTTTCTTTTGTTTTTTATTTGGGACAATAGAATAGTTGTTAAAAAATGGAACAAAATAACAAATTCAAACAAAAAAAAAACTTTATTTTCAAAAATATATGAAACTTGTAGTCTCTAAAAAATCTTATTGCAACAGTCGGAAATATTAAGTCTACAAAAGGAACAAAAAGGATGGTAAGTTTATCATAAAATTGAGTACCTCAATTTCATATTTATACCGGTTGAGAATTCAATTCCAGCCGATTGAGAACTTTCAGGCACTTTTATATTCAATGTTTGTTTAATTACTCTTTTATCCGCAAATGTAATGTAAGCATTTGGTTCGACAATAATAATATCCCCAACATCCCAAAATTAGTTGTTAGTAGGATATGTAATTATCGCTACATAGAATATATATATTTTTTGATTTGATAATTATATAAAGCAGAAGAAATTTTAGCCATTTGCATTAAGCTCATACTTCCTTCTTGCATACACGCACCTCCAGACGCACATATTATAATAAGAGATAAAAGTTGATTGGTAGCATATTCGATCAACCAAGTGATTTTCTCACCCACTACGGATCCCATACGACCCCTCTATAAACTGAAAAATCCTCTATACCAATTGCTACATGAATACCATTTAGTTGACTTGTGCTAAGAATCAAGACGATTTTTATAAGGTTCCTCTTCCTCTTTCGAATGAAATTCAATGGGATCCAGAGAAACCATGTATTCATCCATCGGATTCAAAGTACCTGGATCAATCAAAAGTTCAATTCTATCTGAAGTGCTCATTTTTAAATATTCTCCACAACATTTGCAAATATTCAAATTGGATTTCAAAGTTTTCTTGTAATTTAATTCATAGCAACTTTCACATTGGACCCATAAATGCTTAAACTTATGATTAAAATAAGGATCATTATCATCATATTCTATTTGAATAAACTCACTATTATTTTCTATATGAATAAAATCACTATCATCATTATTTTCTGTTTGAGTAAACTGACTCATATTCAATTTCAGGAAAATAACAATCATATTGTATTTGAGTAAAATCGCTCTTATTATTATTTTCATTTTGAGTAAAATCACTCTCATATTCTACTTCAAAAAAATCATTACCACTATCATTATCATAATATTCTATTTTAGGAAAATCATTATTACAATCATTATCATATTCCCTTTTAGGATCATATTCTATTTAAGGAAAATCATTATCACTATCATTATCATAATCATAATGTTCTATTAAGCATGGATTGACTAGCTAGTTTGGAGAAGATTGAGGCCAACTTTGGAGAGATCAGTTTAAAGTGGGAGAAGGAGGGTCAAGCATATGAAATCAAGGGAGATCCTGCCTTATGTGTGAGACAATCCACTTGGAAGGCTATGGTCAAAAATTTAAAGGATGAGGGTGTTGGGTTTCATGTGTAGTCTATGGAACTTGAAGCACTAAATGAAACAGGGGGCAGGAAGAGTGAGAGGAATTATTGAAGCCTTTTGAGGTAGTGTTCAACTTACCATCAGGATTGCCACCTATGAGAGCCCATGACTAGCGGTGGCAAAACGGTCCGTCCTCCCCGCCTTAAGCCCGCCAAAAAGCAAGCGGGGCGGGCATGCCCGCTAAGTGAAATGGGCATAAAAATCATGCCCGCACTGCCAAGATGGGGGGTTGGCGGGCGGCGGACTTGCCCGTCTATTTTTATTTATATTTTTTTTCATTTTTTAATAGATTAAAAAGTTTTTTTACCTCTTAATTAAATTTTTCACTTATTTTTTTTTTTATAAAAGTAACTTTTTAACAAATTTTATTTAAAAAAATATTACATATATTTACAAATAAATATATAAAATAAACCATCAATAATTGGAATTACTAAAATTAACTAAAAAATAGGGAATTTTGGAGGAGGGGCGGGCTTTGGCATTGAACAAGGTAACAATTTCCAGTAAGTTTCCTCTACCTGTCATTGAGGAATTGTTGGATGAATTGGGAGGAGCTGCGATTTTCTCAAAACTAGACTTAAAAGCTGGATACCATCAAATTAGGATGAAGGAAGAGGATGTATCCAAGATTTCTTTTAGGACACATGAAGGGCATTATGAATACTTAGTAATGCCTTTTGGATTGTCCAATGCTCCTTCAACTTTCCAAGCATTGATGAATGAAGTATTAAGGCGATACTTAAGGAAGTTTTGCTTAGTTTTTTTTATGATATCCTGATTTACAGCAAAAGCAGAGAGGGGCATCAAACTTATTTAAAGATGGTTCTGCTCCATGAACAACAGTTGTATCATAAAAGATTTAGGAGAGATAAAAAAGATTCACACATAATCTCCACCATTTATTTTAGGGTTAAATACGTTTTTAGTCCCTACAAAATTTTCCTTCAATAAATGATCCTTCTAAAATTTTTATGCATGCAATTTCAGTCGCTGCTATTTTCTAAAATTTTAAAAACTGTTTAATTATCCTTTAATTTTTAAAATTTTTAATAATTTTTTTTATATATGTTTAGAATACTGTAAAATATTTAATTACCAAGTTTTAGAATTTTTTAAAACGAGAAAAATTAAATATGAATTTTTTAAATTTCAAAAAATAATGGTAAAAGTAATGAAAATCTCAACTTAGAAATTAAATTTTGAGTTTCTTTTTTTTCCAGGAACTTTTTAAAACATTATGAACATGTTTGCAAAATAATCATTCTAAAATACACATTGGTTTGATAGTAGGGACTGAAACTAGGTGCATTATAATTTTATAAGGACGATTTATTGAAGGAAAATTTTATAGGGACTAAAAATGCAGGGTCGCATATTTAAAAACGTATTTAACCTTTTATTTTAAAATAAAATGGTTCAGATTTAATCTCACATTCTCATATGATATGCTCTCTCTCTCTCTCTCTCTCTCTCTATATATATATATATATATATATATATATATATATATTGCAACACCCTGTACATATACATCTAGAATAATATGTAGCGATGCTAAAATGGTAAAAGAAACATATATAAGCGGAAAAATGACAAGAATTAAAAATCATATACGATTGCATTCTTGAACATAATGTATACAATTAGCTTGTCAATAATAATACACAGCGGAAAGATAATTAGAGGATTGGGGTGAGATTACTAAATCTCAGTGAGTTCCCCTATCTTATGGGTTCACTCGGTCCTACAATGTGCATACGAACAAACGGATCCGCCGTGGATCCGGGGTTTTCCTCACGGCCAGGTACAAACACACAATAAGGATACAATCCACGTTGGAAGTCCCTTGACTAACCAATGAGATAAAAAAAACAACCATGAGTACCCGTTTCCTCCAGAATAGGTTTTCCAGGTTTACCTGCCAGCCTCCTGTCGGGCGTGACCTGTCTTTCTGAGGTTACCTGTCTTTCTGCTATCGGAAACTGTCCCCAAGCCACACAAATAAGTATGCAGACCCGTACCCGCGTACGAGGAATCCAGAAGTAAGTTCTACCTTTCTACTTAGGCTACGCTATACCACACCCTATCCCTTGTGCCTACGCGTCAAGAGACTTGTACATGCACACCGCTAGATGAAACAGATCATTCCTACATAGAATTGCACCCGCGATGAGTTTTCCCATTGTGACCTTGCCTAAGTGGCGTCACAGCCCCATCAATCATCTATACGCAGGTGTGTTAACCGCTAGTGCAAATACGCCATAATGACTACACAAGCCCACCGGGTGAAAGCCTAGTGATTATCTACGTGACATCATTAGAGGAGAGTTATCCGACGCGATGTAGCCTACATGGCATCATGCCCTCACCATACCAAGCACGTCGATGTTTTATCCACGGCGGAAACGCCTTTTCAGACCCGCTCGCACATCACATTGGTAGCTCAGGTGTGTATGACTTACCAATATGCCAATATTTTTCCACTGAAGGTAACCCCTTCAGCCACCGCAATGGTAATAATGTCATGAGCGCTTTACCACCTAGTAGCCTAGGTATACTTCGATTCAAGCATACATCAATCAATGCTCATCAAGCCATACAAAACAAACAACTTTGAATGTTCAACCGGAACGACGGAACCTAAGTGATCATTATCATACATAGCATCATGCCACAAACAAGCAACCATCTCTGAACGTCAATCGGAACAAACGAATAAACATAATATGATCATCACATAGCATATCAATATAATGCATCAATTAATAATCCACATGTTGAGAATCAACATATCCATGATCATATACAACATTAGCATGTTCAAATACTAGTTAAACAAGTCTCACACGACTAAGGAGGCATTCGGTTCCCTATACAGAACGGAACTGCACTTAGGGTATTAGTTTCGCAAAACTCCATTCGTAACACTTAACTAAAAGTTATGAATTTTCGAAATTCTGAAAATTCTGCTCAACATGCAGAGTAACGGGTTACTTCAGCCCAAAATCCATTTTTTTTCACTTTTTGATCCTAGGTAACCGGTTACTTCATCCAAGTAACCGGTTACTTCACTAACAGAACCCAAAATTCTTCATTTTAAAGCTTCTAAATCCATTCCAATTCATTTCTAAGCAACACCAAACATTTTATAGCATCTCAAATAAAATTCCAACATATTGTAATAATCCAAGGCATACATTATCATCATGGAAACATATTTATATCATTCAATCAAGCATGCAATATGTTTATCTAAATCTAAACCCTTGTCATGCATTTTCCCTAAGTCCTACCCAAGGTTTCTATTTAATTGAACTCACCTTGCTTATATGGAGATTAGAATGGTGTGCATGCTGCATTAGAACTCCTATCTTGCCCAAAGTTCCACCTCCAAGATCACCAAACCCGTAGCCCTCTTTTGTCAGCTTTCAGCATCAAATGCTCTACTTCGAAGGTGTTTATCTCCATCAATATAAATCTCCTTGACACGAATTTATATGCAAATTGAAGAGAATTTCGTGAGCTTTCCGAAAAGTCCAAAATCGCTTCAATCAAAGTTACAAGCAGAGAGTTATTACCTTTTTAGTGGAAGATGTCCCAAGAATACGAAAATGGAGCATGAAGATGATGAATGTTACTTCCTTCCTCTCTCTCTTGCCAATAAGCTTCTCATTCATTCTCCTTATGCGTCTAATCTGATTTGTAATGAACTCACATGTTATCTCTACCAAACAAGGCCTCATGGACACATGCAATCATGTTAAATGACACATTTGCCCTCCAATTAAGTGGTAATTACCAAGATGCCACTTAGTTGGATTCTAACTAGGTCTTATGATATATATATATATATATATATATAAATATTTCTTGGCCCAAAAGTCTTCTAATCTCCATTTAACCAATTTAAATGATAATTACCAGTTTCGGAGAATCGGGGTATTACATTCTCCCCCCTTAAATAGAATTCGCCCTCGAATTCCTCACTATCATCATGAAAACTAGCTCCTGGCGCCTCCTTCCGACGAGGGGATGAATTGTCCCTTACATTCTTTCCTTGGATAAACCTTATGACTTTTCCTGAGCACCGCTCCCTCCGAGGAAACACAATCCGCCAAAACTGGTATTCCCCTGTTCATGATCAGAAGCTCTAATCCTCACACAACACGTCTATCCAGATACTTCATCTTGACATACCTGGGAAAAGATCCTTCCAAGGTTCTAGACCTTCACTGCTCTACACTGGACTTCCATGACCTCGAAAACCCTATCAAACCACTTATGTCGGATATCCGCCGTTCCATCTTTGATGTGTTCACCCTTGCTTAACACACGCTACTGATTCACTCAGCTTCTTGAATTACTCCCAATTCAAGAATTCCTGCCACAATGTTCCTTTTCTGCAGAGACACTTTGAATTAACCTTCACACGAGTCCGCACAATATCACCCAGATGATTGCCAAATTCCTTGGTCTTACCTTTACTTATGTAACTAAGGCTTCTTACTTCGTTCCTTTATTCAGTCTTAGGAAAAAATTACTACCACCACAATCCACCATGGTGTACAATTCTACAACTACATCCTCTGATCTCACACAAAGTCCTGCCGATGAAAGGTGAACTCTAATAGGTAACCCACAACGATCGTCTAAGTCTTCATGCACGCTTACAATGCACCTGACATAGCCACAATGAGTCCATGTCAGATAAATCCTTTACTTGTCCTCATCATTCAAGTGGTCACGGCATCCTGCCTAACCCTTGATGCCTACAAGCTCAACCGTTGGCCCACGAACATCTGATCACACACCAACCACAGGGTCTCTTCTAAGCTGGTCCATTAACAACACCTCTCAATACCAACTGTAACACCCCATACATATACGTCTAGAATAATATGTAGCGATGCTAAAATGGTAATAGAAACATACATAAGCGGAAAAATGACAAGAATTAAAAATCATATACGATTGCATTGTTGAACATAATGTATACAAGGAGAAGTATTATAAATGATATGATTGTAAATATTCATCAATCAAAAAAAATGTATATTGAGTTTTTATTATTACATATGTCCTATCCTATAAATATGATAATGAAAATAATATCGTTACCTTCTCTTTCTCTTTTCATTATTTTGTTTAGTGTCATAACACTTTAATATTTTAGTCATATTTACATTACATGTATGTTTTTTTTTCAAAAATTTATTATTTTTATTTGAATAATTCAGCGATTATGTTTTTAAATATCGCGTGCTTGTTCAAAAATATAAAGTTTGTCCGTATCTCTATGCTCGTTGCTATTGATCGTTTGCTTTGTTTGTTTATGTTTTGCTGAACTCAGCAATTGATTGCTGATGGATAGTGGATGGTCTAGAAGAGTGACTCATCTCACAAAAAGAGAATAAATTAAAAATCGTTAGAAAAGTCGGCAAAATGTTTTTAACAAAGTACACCAAACTGTCGTAGTGTGTGATGTAATACAACTCAAATAAGTATGTTTTTATAAGTATTCTATAATATTTAATTCCATTCATTTTCTAAGATCTTATCTGCTATTTCTTATACACAAAGTAATCAATAGTCCCATGCCATGACAAGTGTTTTAATCGAACAAAAATATAAACGAATAAAATGTGTATTTGACTCAAACATGAAAGTATATTTCGATTTTCTAAAAAAATAAAGTAATTAGTGATACTAGCTAACATTAATCAAAAATATATAAACAGTGGCGTTTACTAATCAAATAAAGAAGCCAAATAAGGGATGATATATTAGCTAGCAATGAAAAGTGAATGATCCCCGCGTGATTAGAATTGCATTTACTGCGAGTGTTCAAGGAAACTTCCTTGTCATTTGCACCTACAAGTACAATTTCGTGTTCTCACTGTGACCTCCTTCATATTCAATAGACACTTACGTGTCAAGTTTTTTTTTTCCTTGTAGGCACTCATTTCACTATCATTATTGTATGATAATATGATATAAAGTCATTTCAGGTAGGCCTTACAGCATTTCTCTCTTGCTTTTCTCTCTCTAGTTTTCTGCTAGCATGAGCTAGCAATAGCATTCTTCAAGGAAAGAGCAAAACAAACTGAATGGGAAACTGTTGGAGTCTTCAACCTTCGGGCGATCGTCCATACTCAAATACCGCAGCTGACACGAACAATCAATCAGGTAATAATTCATCATATATTTGAAATTGAGTCACATACTGTTGACTTGTGGAGGAAGAATGAACATGTTTTGGCCTTGGTGGCCTTCATCATGCTTTTCATGATATTTCTTCTAGTATAGAAACAAAAACAAGTTGATTTTGCTCCTAAGATTCTAATCCTAGAATTTTAAGAGTAAAATCTGCATTTGATGCTCTAACAATTTTGCACTTCACAAATCTTAAACTTTCAAGACCCTTGAAATTCAGACTTTGTTGTATCTTGAATTTTGGACATCAAAACCCAAATCTCAGAATGTCCAATTCTAGGTGAAAAGACTTATTCTTTTTTTCAACTATGATGAAATGTGAAGAATCTTTGAGAGTGTTTATTTATCAAAATCTCACTCTCTCTTTCAAGCACAAATCACCAAAACCAGAATTTGCAACCCTAAGTTTTAAATCTTGGATTCTTCAAGATGATTCACCTCTACAATTTTAAGCACAACCCAGTATTTTAGAAAGGCACCCGCTTCCAAATCCTTAAGAAAATTCCTCAAAAAACTCTCCTATCGATGAAGCTAACAACTCCTAAAATCATTCAGTAGATAAACACTCACAATGAAACAATCTTACTATTGTTTCACTCACAATCTCATTCAAAGATTTGTCACAAAAAAATGTTTGACATAAACTTTAGAATGAAACAGATGAAATGAATGTAAGTTAAAAAAGTTGTGAAAGTGAATTATTTTAGTTGTGATTAATAGTTAGTAGGCATCGATTCTCAACAGGTGAGGCATCCATACCCCCAAGCATCAAGAGCCAACCGTTTTAAGACTGGTATGGGCTCTGATGCCTTAGCTTCTCTGGTATATCTGGGACCATTCTTGATTTGTTTGACATCAACGCCCAAGATTAGGGCTCGGATGTCAAAAGACCCCCTGGAAGTCTAGGAGCAAAAATCGAAGGTCTAGGCATCGATGCTCAAATGTTGGCTCCTATGCCTAAGACTCTCCTAGAAGTCTGGGACAGATTTAAAGGGCTTGGCACTGATGTCCAGTTTTCTGGCTCCGATGCTAAGACATATTATTGAAATTTCATGGATATATTGTCCATATTTCTATGTAACTACACGTGTTGCTGTCGTGCACTAACGCATGTCAAACATCAAACACATTCATTCTAAACTATCAGTGCTACATTGGCTAACGATTTGAACATCAGAATCACAACAGGGAATCATTCTTCAATTCTTTGACTATGTAATTTAAAATGTAGAAAACACTCCTTGCTATTAGTGGCAATTATATTTTTTCTTTTGTATCATGAAATGTTTGACACTTCAACATCTTAATATAATTTATTGCTTAACATAAAAAAACTGTCTCTCTTGGTGTTGCAATGTCACAGGGAGGCCTCCATTTTCTTTTGGTCTCAGCAACTTAGGATTGTTAACAAATGGCAATTCCACCTCTCTTGGGCGTAGCAGCAACTCTGGAGGAAATAGCAGACTATTTAGTAGTAATAATCACTCAACAGGAAATAATACAAGTACATCTCTTTGGGGCTCTGAGAATAGCAAGATCTCTCGAGTAAGAGAAGATGAGGAGTTTCCTTATGGGCAAATCTTGGATGCTGCAAACTTGAAAGTTTTTACTTTGGCAGAACTGAAAGCAGCTACTAGAAATTTTCGTCCAGATACTTTATTAGGAGAGGGTGGGTTCGGTAGCGTATACAAGGGTTTGTTTAAGGAGAGAGCAACCTCAAAAAGAGACGAGAATTCGACTATTGCCATCAAGAAATTGAATTCTAACAGCACGCAAGGATTTGTAGAATGGCAGGTATTGGCATTACTGCATCATGGGTAGAACTTTCAAAATTAGACAATCACATTCACAAATTTGTTAATATGTTGTGCCATCTATTTATATTTATGATTTTTTTTTTCTTTTTTCGAGGGCAGTCAGAGGTGAATTTCTTAGGAAGGCTTTCTCATCCCAACCTTGTAAAGCTGTTGGGATTTGGGCGTGAGGATGGCGAGTTATTTCTGGTGTATGAATTTTTGCACCGTGGCAGCTTGGACAACCACCTATTTGGAAGTAAGAGCTGATAACACACTTAGCTATGACATCCACAAAACTACCATTTTACTCTATCGTGTGAATTTCCTCTGATGTTATTTTATTATGCAGGAGGTTCAAATGTTCGTCCACTTTCATGGGACAGAAGACTGAAAATTATTATTGGAGCAGCTAGGGGACTAAATTTCCTTCACTCCTTGGAGAAGAAAATTATATACAGAGATCTCAAACCCTCAAATATACTACTTGACAAGGTAAGTCTCATTTCATCTTTTGGTGGATTGAATATCCCATGATCATATTGAGAAATAATAGAAGACAAAGTTAATTATTTCTCAATTTAAGGTATCCATGCTATTAAAGAATTCATGGTAATGGAAGAAAATATATCTAATCTTTTGGTTTACAATAGGCATACACAGCCAAGCTGTCAGACTTTGGCTTGGCCAGATCTATTCCTTCTGATGATCGCACTCATGTATCAACACAGATTGTAGGAACACGTGGCTATGCCGCCCCGGAGTACATTGCCACAGGTATCAACACCACAAATATCCTCTTAATCTCATCTTAAACATGTTTTGAAAGCATAGAGACCGAGACACTAAATTAATCTTCTAATGCCAATCAAACAGGTCATTTGTATGTGAAAAGTGATGTATATGGATTTGGGATTGTTTTGTTGGAGATACTAACCGGTAAGCGGATAGGCGAGATAATACGCCTAAGCGAGCCAAAGTCCCTACGTGATTGGCTCAAATCAAACCTATTAAATAGAGCAAAATCAAGAAGCAACATGGATGCAAAGTTGGAAGGAAGATATCCACCGAACTTAGCTTCACAAGTAGCTCAACTTGCTCTCAAATGCATCCAAACAGAACCCAAAATTAGGCCATCAATGAAGGAAGTCCTTGAAACATTGGAAAGTATTGAAGCAGCCAATGAGAAACCAGCTGATAATATAAAGAGGACTACAAATTCCAAGGCAGTTCGGTCACATGGCCAACCAGATGGTGGTTAACGGTACCCATTAACACCATCATATCATTCGAAAACGATATATAAATTATTGCACGCATAGGAGCTTATAGTTAAAGGTGCATCCCAACATTTTTGGATTTCGGGTGAAGCCTGAGGGTATCTGCTAACATGATCACCATTGGATCAACTAACGATCACCACTGGATCAACTAAAACAGTGATGTTTTGTATAAGAGAATCCAAGGTTGGAATTGGTAAAAGTAAAACAGTGACGTTTTGTATAAGAGAATCCAAGGTTGGAATCGTCACTAGGCTTTGATAAGCCAAAATGTGAAGTTCCCTTGTTGAAGTTCAATCAAATTTTTATCATGTTCTTGGAGCAGGTTTTTAGGTTTAATAGAGATGAAATATCAAATCGCAATGGGAACAATTTCAGAGTACAATTTCGAAGTAATGACCGTCATAACAACGCACCTTGAGAGTTCCGGTGCGGTAGTGCAACTGTGCAACCACCATTTGCAGTGGCTTTGTTGTTGTTAACCTGAAATTGTTGATGCGACTACTCGAGCGTCGTTCCCACCGTGTATGTTCTGGTATTTCGGCGATTTTTACTAGTTTAATATCTAACCCGATCAACAATCAAACCAGACTAACGATGCTTTCAGTGTTTTAAGTTTTTGAAATCTTTTGTATCTATTTTGGAATAGCATGTTATTTTATTTAGTAAGTCGTGTCATATTTATATAAAAATTAACTTAAAAACTATGTTAATTAGCTGTGACTAGATTGACGACCCGTGCTCCACACGGGATTTATTGGAATTTTTATCTTAAATGTTATTTTAAATAAATAAAAATATTTTAGTAAATATAGTAACATGTAATATACTCATCATAATAATAGTAATAATATTAATTATTATTATTATTATTATTATTATTATTATTATGAATTTATATTGTAATATTTTATGTAAAATTTTATAAATCAAAGGAGTTACAACATGAAAATCAATATCATTTAATAGATATATCATCAAAGAACTTATTAATTAATTATTATTGAAAGGAAAATCAATTTTTTTCTAAATTACATAAAAGTATATTATTTTATATTTAATTATTAGTTTAGAATATGAATAATAAAAAATATAAGTTATAAAAAATTAAGGAAATGATAAGTAATAAAACATTAAAGAAATAATAATTAAGGTAATAAATAAAAAACTAAATCACGGAGGTCAAAAGGTTTTTGAAATATCTTTTTGAAGAACATGTCGCAGTGTGTTCCATCAGATAAAATTTTGTAATATATGTCATTGGTTTATCAGTTTGTCAGCACACCTCCATTTCATCTATTGTTTAAATTTATCATTTTTTTCTGATTTACATGAAAAATAACCACACATTAATAAATAAAAGAAAATGAGAAAGGAAGATAAAAAACGAACTAACAAAAAAGATATATCAATAGAAAAATAATTGATTTATACAATTATTACATATAAAAATATATACTTACATGAACAACCATTTCATTGACTTCTCAAACAAAAATGATGCAACATAAATCTATCCTCTTCACATAATTCCCATAAAAAACCATATTCATATCAAGAAATAAATGAAATTTAGAAAGAGAGTTAAAATATTAAATTAACAAAAGTTAAATCAATAAATTTGTTTTTAAATATTTAAATAAAATCATTTGAGTTTGTATTCTTCCACAAAAATCAATATAAAGGCATGAAAAGAAATAAAAACTTTTATACAAAATCGAACCATACTATCAAAAAAATTGTTTGTAGACAATAATGATATCACAATATTACATATTTATATGTAGAGAGATTATGGATAGAACAAAATATATGATTATGAATATAATTAAAGAAAAAGAGTTACAAAATATCATAAACCTTTGAACTACTTAAAAGAAAAGTTATTACAAAATATCATAAACCTTTGAATTACTTTTTTATTTTATTTTATAACTACTATTCTTTAATTATATTCATTTTTATTTTTTATTATTTATTATTGTTCTATCCATAATCATAAACCTTTGAATTACTTTTTTTTTTTTTTTTTTGCTATTTTGTAATTCTTTAATTATATTCATTCACTCATTTATTGTATTAATATAGATTTTAATTAATAATTTAAACCATTATTATTATTTTATCATTTATTATTTTAGTAAAAATGCAATTAGGGTAAATAAAATTTATTTAAAAAAGATTGTCGTCCTCACTTTTCAATGTAGAAATTATTACTATTTTTCTACATTAGTAAAATAATATGTGAAAAGTATCTATATTTTTATTAAAGTATCTATTATTTTACTATAATTAAAGTGTCTATTTTTATACATCGGACATCTATAAGCACATTCTTACGTGAATTATTGAATCCAATTAGAGTTTTAAATGATATTATTTTCATCAATAGTTCAAATATCCTTAACAGTAGGTAAAGAGAAATCAACATGATAATATCCATAAAATGAACAATTCATTTCATTACCTGCATATTTGAGAAGTGATAGAATGTTTTTTTAGTTTTATAGTCCCACACCAATATTTTTCTTGCATCTACATACAATTGAAGTTGTTAATACAGATCAATAAATAATTATATTTACATACAAAAGCATTAAATCTTACAAATTAAAAATAGAATTTGATATTACTTTTATAAATTAAAAAATAATGAAGTTATTTTTAAGTCATTCCCAAAATCTGCATGTATTCAAAGACAATTATTTGATTAATGATTCCATCCATGTTCCAATTTCTGCAACTGTGAAAATTGTGATTTTAGAAGAAAATGAAAAGAACACAATACTTCAACTCAATAAAAACACACAATGAATATGCAAAATCTAAATAAAGCAAACATAAAACCATAGAGGAATAAGTTGATTAATAGAAAAGAAGAACAATTAACATAGATTAATGAACTTTGTGTGCAGAAATTGGGTTTCAACAATGCAATAAGATTGAGATCTATAATATGGTAAATAGAAAAAAAAATTATATAGAATTGAGACTAAAAATACAAAACCAAATCGACACAATTGTGTAGGTGTAAGTAATTTGTGCGGTGATATTTATAATGTCTACTATTAAAAAGGAGATAGAATATTATTGAATTTTAATTTATTGGTGTCTCTCAATTCCTAACTGTTTGGTGACTCTCCGTTAACTTTCTATAATTTAAATTTAGGTTACAAATTGATTTGAGGAAAAGTGAATATTTAAGTGCGATAAATATTATCACTAATAGAGGGTAGTTTGAAGAGTTTGTTACATGTATTTCTAAATAATAATCTATATCTATAATAATATGGAATAATATTAATCTTAAGACCTATTAATTGTTTTAAGAAAATGATTTGAGTATTAAATATTAAAATAAAATGTTACTTAATTAAAAATATTAATAAAAAAGAGTAAATAGAATTGATTATCATATATTATTAAAATAAAAAAATTATATAATTTAAAAATATATATTTCAATTGAAAATCACATAAAATAATTTAAGAAATAAAGTAATGAAAGAAATTATAAAAAAATATTTTAATTTAAGTATATAAATGATAAAAGAATTGTTAAAATTAATATATAGTTATGTGTGAATTAAATTTTAAAAAATGAATAGTTTTAAAAACAACCAATTCAATGACCATTTAAGCGAGAATTAATAAAGAAGTTATATACATAATTTATAATTAAAATATATTAATATAAAATTAATTATTAAAATTAATTTTTAATTATAATAGTGTTATTATATTTAATAATTTTTATATAATAAATAAAATTAAATCTGAAATATATTATAGTTAAAAATATATATCTCAATTAAAAATCACATCAAATATTTTAAGGGAGAAAGTAATGGAAGAAATTATAAAAAATAATTTTAATTTAAATATATTAATGATAAAGAAATTATTATAATTAATATATAGTTATGTGTGAATTAAATTTTAAAAAATGAATAGCTTTATAAACTGCCAATTCAATGACCATTTAAGGGAGAATTAATAAAGAAGTTATACAAATAATTTATAATTAAAAGATATTAATAGAAAATTAATTAATAAAATTAGTTTTTTTAATTATATTAGTGTTATTATCTTTTATAATATTTATATAATAAATAAAATTGAAACTTAAAATGATTATAAATTTTTAACAATAATAATATCACTTAATCTTTAGTTCCAATTTTAAGTTTTATATATTATCTGTTTTTTTTTTTGGTAGTTATTGTTTTTATTTACATATTGAATTGTATAAAATTAAAATACATGGTATAAAATATTATATTGAATTAATTAAAATGTTTTATATTATCTTAAATATTTATATATAAATATTATATATAAATAGGATAAGATGCATTGTAATTTTTTATTCATATTAAAAAATTATTACTATTTTAATTTTTTCTATAATATTAAATATTTATACAAATGAGATCATTTTAAGTGATATATGTAGTATTTGGGATGCTAAATAAGAAAATCATTTTTTATAAGGATATTTTTTCTAGCTAAGATTATATAAGGATATTTTGTATTATTCTAAATATAAATAAGTAAAATATTTTTTATAAATATTTTGAATATTTTGTATTATTATTATATAGCTATAGCTCAAGATTATTATTATTATTATTATTATTATTATTATTATTATTATTATTATTATTATTATTGTTATTAATATTATTATAATATCTAAGTCAAAATTAGAATTTTTGTTTAGACTTACTATCAAAGTTATTATTATTATTATTATTAGAATATTAATATTGTTATAATATTTAAGTCAAAATTAAAATTTTTGTTTAGACTTACTATCAAAGTGACATGTGGCTAAGTTTTGTTTATAGATACTACCAAGGTGACATGTGGCTAGGGTTGCCATCATGACAACCTTGGATTTATATATATTAAGATAATTTTGAGAGATTTAATAAAAATATTATTATTAAGTAAAAGAAGAATATATAAACCAAAAAATTAAGGTTTACTAAAGAAGTAGCACTAACGTGTTACTATCTTGAAATGAAGTTTGTTTAAGAACCTTAGGAGACATATGCAAAGAATTTGGAAACAAATTTTTAATTATTATAAATATCATAGGGTGATATTCGCTATTTAAGCTCTGTTTGGTAAGACATGTTTTCGAGCTTATAGCTTATGTCTTATGTCTTATAAGTTCATATGATAATTTAGACCCGTTTGGTAACAGTCTTTTCATCACGAGCTTATAGCTTATTTTACTAGCTTATAGCTTATTTTTCAGATGCTATTTCAAATAGCGTTTTAGCTTATGTCTTATAGCTTATTACTTTTTCTTCCTTTTTTATCCTTATTATTTCAATTAAAATCCATTTTTAACCTTTATAATTTATTTTAATTTAAAATAAAATAATTATATATTAAATATTTTTTATGTCATTTTACATTTATAAGTTAATTGAACCGCTAATTTTACCAAACACTTCAATGAGCTTATAAGCTATCAGTCTCAACCATCCGCTATAAGCTATAAGTCATCAGTCATCAGCTATCAGTCATAAGCTATAAGTTATCAGCTAACTTATCAGTCAACCGCTATTTTTACCAAACATACCCTTAGTGAAACGGAGAAAGTTAGAAAAAACTAAAAATTTGACAAAGCAATAGTTTGCAAATGAAACCATTAATTGTCTTATCATAAATCTTTTAAAATCAAGTTAATCTCAGCCTTTTTACCCATTGTTTCAGATTGGGAGTAACAAAGCAATAAGGCATAAGTAACAAAGTTGAAACAGAAAAAGGTATCAACAAATGAGGTGCTATATAAACAATAAACAATACCTATCAAAAGATTCTTCTGCCATTTTCCTGAAATGGTATTAGCAAAGAGGTGAAGTTAATGATCTTATCCGATATGTCGTATTTGTCAACATCTCCTATAGTTGTTTTACCGGTAAATTTCAACAGAAACTTGTGGTTGGTAGGTTTAAAGATCAAATCATTTGATTGAACTTGAAATTTGAGATGGTGCAAGTTATGTTAATTGAGAATGCTGAATAAAAAACATGCCTAAACATTGTCGGAACAATGACATGAATATCATGACCCTGGAAAGTGTAAAGCAGTTTTATCAATAAAGAGACAACATGAGTTCAAAAGTGAATTGATGTATTAAAATACAAAAATATAACAAACTACAATATTCACACATTCTGTTTCAATCTCTCATTTAAATATATTAATTTTTCCATTAAATTAAACACTCTTGAAAGAGAATGAAATAATGAGAAATATTGATATCTTTTGTGGCATAAAAAGAATAGTGTAAAAAAAAAACAACTACAAAGCTATTTAAACAATACTAGACAAGCAAGCTCCGGATAAATGATCAATGAGGAGTCTTTGAAGGTTAATATGAGGAGACTCCAAAATAAAACAATCTAAATGACCTAAAGAGATGCTATAATTTGCAAGTCAATCAACATTTATATTCCGTTTCTATCATGTGTGGTTGATTCGAACCTGTCATCTCAACTTTAAATGGTTTCGAATTCACTAACTAAAATAAATATCTTTGTTAAACTTAAAGTTATTCGTGATCATATCGACAAGAGTCTCATAGTCCTTTCCACAACCATCTGAGAGAAATTCTCATGCCAAATCATTTCCAGCTCTAGATGTAAGTCTCAGTGTGGAGAACATCACAAGAGACGATCTTCTCAGCATAACCTTTGATCTATCTACTGTAAGAATCACGAATAAGACCACCACACTCACCAATGACACCTTTATCCTTACATGCACCAGCACAATTAAGCCTAATCCACTCCTCCTGGGAGATGATATATTGATATATGTAAAAAAAGATTTGTCACAAAGAGAGTAAGAAAATGTAAAAAATACCAATGAAATAAATTGCCTAAATTAAAGACATCAAGACAAATTAACGTGTCACAAAATGTTTACCATATCCTCACGAGAGAGAATAAAATAAAAAACAAGAACACATAATTGACTTATTCAATTTTATCGAATTGATCTACTCAGATATATAGATATATATGAGTGAGGTTCAACTTACTCTAAGAGTAAGTATTTTTAGCTTACTCCAAATTATAGCCTTTAAATTAGATTTAATCGAATCGTTGGAGTAAAGTTAAAAAAACTTTTTATTGATGTAAGTTAAACCCTATATATATTTGAATCCTCTCATTAGAGATGTCAAAATGGGTCGAAGCCCACGGGCCGACCCATCAGGCCCGAAAAAGTTAGGGCTTGTGCCTTATTTTTCGAGCCCATTTACATTTGGGTCTTTTTAAGCCCGACCCGAAAATGCCATAAAAAATATGGACCGGCCCGTAAGGGCCTTGGGTAGCCCGCCAGCCCGAAAAAAAGATAAATTATTTAATATAATTAGAAATTATCCTTTTCTAATTCATAAAGGTTTATGCTATAAACAATTTGCGTATTATGTATTTTATTTATTTTTTGGTATTATAAAGGTATAAATATCAAACAAAAGTTGATGGTTTGACTTAATTTCAAACTAAAAGGTTTCATCCTAATATAATGATGTAGGTAGTTAAAAAAGACACCATGATGTATTCTAATTAAAAATAAGGTTGAAATGAGATTTAAAAAGTTCGGATGTAATTTTTATGGGAGGATAGAGTTAGTATAAATTATATATAACAATTTGCTATAAAATAACATCCCATCAATTTAATTATTATTGTTATAAAATATTAATTGTCATGAATATTTTTATCTTAAAATTTGTTGTAACAAATTATTTAATTTTGTGCGTTACATTGGATAATTTATGATGTATTTTGAATAATTGGAGTTAAGTTAATGTGTTGTTTTACATTTTGGGTGCGTTTGATTTGTAAAATATGAAGTACTGGACAGAACAGTACTAGACAGTACAGAACAGTACAAAACAACTTTTTGTATTGTACTCTGTTTGATGGTTAATGCACTGGACAATTTTTTTCTCGATTTTGTTTGATATATGTATGCACCTGATAAAATAATATAATTTTACTAAAATATTATTTATTGATATATAAAATATAATATTTATGAATAAAAAATTAAATAATAAGGAGAAAAAAATGAAGAAATAATTTTTTTACTCAACTTTGTTTAGTATGTTTATGCAGCAGACAAAATAATATAATATTTTTTATTGATATAAAAATATTAATATTTTTTTTTGAATTGATGGAAATATTAATATTATGAATCAAAATATTAAATAATAAGAAAAGAAAAATAATAAATAGAAATATTTTTCTCTACTATGTTTTATATGTCGATGAATCGAACAAAATAATATCATTTTTATTATAATATTTTTATTGATATATAAAATATTAGTATTATATTTCTGATTTAAAATATTAAATAATGAGAAAGAGAGTAAAAAAATGGTATTTTGATATTTTTTTTAATAATTTTTGTTTTGGACAAAAAGTTGTCCCATGGTTTAGTGGGGGACAAAAATTCATGATTTTGTCCAGTCTCTTGCCATATTTTTTGTCCAGTACCATGATTAGTTTCTGCATCAAACAGGTTACAAAAAAACTTGTCCTGTTCAGTACCTCATTTTTTAGCAAATCAAAAGCACCCTTTAATTGTAACTTATATGAATTATTTAGAATATGAATTATTTAGAAATCGTAATTTTAGATATAAAATTATATATATATATATATATATATATATATATATATATATATATATATATATATATATATATATATATATATGAAATTTAATTGCTATTGCATGGTTACTTAGAGAATTTTTATTATATTTATAAATAGGCCCGTTTAGGACCGGGTAGCCCGCAACCCAGATAGAGCTGGGCCTTGGTAGTAAAAATAGAGTCCATTTAAATATAGTTTTTTGGGCCTGCCCTTGAAAAGCTCGAGACCCGCATGGACCATCTCATTTAAGGTCGGATTGCCCGCAGCCCACATAGAGCTGGGCCTTGGTAGTAAAAATAGAGCCTATTTAAATATGAGATTTTTGTGCCTGATCCTGAAAAGCCCGAGGGCCGCATGGCCCGACCCGTTTAGAGCCGGATAGTCCATATTGACAACTCTACCTCTCATGCATTTTTAATTTAGCCCTCTCTCCTATTTCAAATCCAATGGTAAATTATTACACTACAAAGGAGAAAGAATAATATATCAAATGATTCATAATAGAACATCATACGAACACGAGTGAAATGATATGAGAGGATCCAAATCTCCGTCAATCTCTATTTTTTTTTAAGTAAACACTTCAAGATAGAGGTGGTTCTAAGAAAACTCCTAATCAAATAAAAAACTTTAAATAATTATATTTAATTTAATTTACGGTTTATATTTTACATATTAAAAGCAAATCAATTTAGATTGTTTTGTGTTACAAAATCTAATATATATTTTTTTATATTTAAAAAAAATCAACAAGTAATATATACATATATATATATATATATATATATATATATATATATATATATTTTATATATATATGTATATATTACTTGTTGATTTTTTTTTAAATATAAAAAAATATATATATATATATATATATATCATATATAATTATATTTTTTATATTTATTTTATTAAATTTTGCATATAAAAAATAAAATATTATTTATTTATAAATATTATTATTTATATTTAAAATAAAATTGCTATATATATATTTATTTCTGTTTTTATTATTAATTAGTTGACATTAATAATAATAAAATTAAAGGAAAAAATTTAATTTTATTATTTATATATTCCTATATATATAAAATATCAATAATAAATAAGGAAACTATAATGTTATTGAGGGAAAATTAGTGAACACGTATTTAAGAAATTGTTTTACACACAACCAATCACAGAATTTTAATTAATTAAAAAATAAATATTGATTTTTCTTTCTCCTTCATAATCTCAACTAGGGGTGGCAAAACGGGCTGCCCGCCCCTCCTTAAACCTAGGGATGGCAGACAGACCCGAACCCGAACCTGCGGGCCCCGCCCGAACCCGAACCCGAGTCAACGGGTAAAAATCTGAGTTGACTGGGTTTGGGTTCGGGTTCGGGTGCGGATTTGGGTAGTGTAAAACCCGCGCCCGAAACCCGAAACCACTCCCGGTTATATAAGAAATTACTTGAGTGCCCCTACATATATATATATATATATAATTGTAACAAAATTTTAGGTTTTCACTCCCATTTTCAAACCATCCGTCGGCCACCCCCAATCTCAAGACTCACTCATCTCCTTCACTAGTTCGTCCATCTCATTCATCCCACCGGCCACCGTCTGCAACAAGCCAACAACCTTCCTCCGGCCATCTGCACCACCATCCGCAACAACAGTCAGTCAGTCAACAGATATTTCAGTTTTCACGTTTTTTCTCTTTTAAATTTATTGAATATGACATTCTAAATGGTAAAGGAGAAAGATATTGATTCTGATTGTACTTTCATCCACTATATGCTTCTTGAAAATGAATCTCTCTTCTGATTTATCCATCAATTTTGAATTTGTGATGCTATGTTTGTGTCTAGTTTGGTTTTGTCTCTTAACTCATCTTAGCTTAATCGTGGTTCAAAATAAGAGTGAAGAATGGTGAGAAAATAATTGAAAATAATTGCATTAAGAATCACTGTTTTTTAATGCGGAAAAGTTGACCGGAATAAGCTTCTATGTACACTTATCTATGCAAGTTTTACCTTGTCATATACTGGAATAAAATAGTATCCATTTGGAGCACATTGTGTTCTATCCTTTACCAGTCCATCCAAAGCTCAACCTACAATAGAAAAGTCAATTAAATGCTATTCAACACAAGCTGAGAATGAAGACTGTATTGATAAACAACAGGAATACACCTTAGGACTCCATATCAGATTAATTTAACATCATTATAGTTACTGCTTCAAAATAAAATAAGTTCAAATTCAAAAGAGCTTATAGAAATAAGCTCACCTAGTTTATTTTTATATCACAGGTTACTAGAATTTAATATCACTTTTTTAAAATATTAGCATTGTAATAGGTTATTAGAAAGAGTTTTACTAGTATTTAATATCACTTTTTTAATATCACATTTTCAAAATCAAGATGAAGGAGTTTTATAATATTTACATTACATTGTAGTAGGTTATTAGAAGACTGTTATTTAATTTCTAACAGTTTCTATATCTCGTATCAAATTCTATTCTATTACACAGTGGTTATTTAATTATTGAAATAAGCAACCATGGGTTTAGTGTTGTTTTTGTTAACTTCTGATATACTATGTTAAGAACTTAATTTTAATTGTAATTTATTTGAGAGACCTTAATGGAATTCTTGTTTTTATTACACTACAAAGGAGAAAGAATAATAGATCAAATGATTTATAGTAGAACATGATAGAAACACGAGTGAAATGATATGAGAGGATCCAAATCTCCATCAATCTCTATTTTTTTAGTAAACACTTCAAGGTAGAAGTGGTTCTATGAAAACTCCTAATAAAAAAAAACTTTAAATAATAATATTTAATTTGATTTAGGATTTATATTTTACATATTAAAAGCAAATCAATTCAGATTGTTTTGTGTTACAAAATCTAATATTTTTTAAAAAATCAACAAGTAATAAATATAAATATAAATATATATATATATATATATATATATATATATATATATATATATTTATATATATACACTCATATATAATTATATTTTTTATATTTAATTTAATTTAATTTTGCATATTAAAAATAAAATATTATTTACTTATAAATATTATTATTTTTATTTAAAATAAAATTTTTATATATATATTTATTTCTTTTTTTATTTTTAATTAGTTGACATTAATAATAATAAAATTAAAGGAAAATATTTAATTTTTATTATTTATATATTCCTATATAAAATATTAATAATAAGTAAGGAAATTGTAATGGAGTAATTCTTGCATTGACACGAAAGAATACTTTTTAAATTTATTTTAATTTTAATTTTGTTTTTAATTAGATTTATGGGATGGTTGAGATTAAAGAGAGAGAAAAATCAGTATTTATTTTTTAATTAATTAAAATTTTGTGATTAGTTATGTGTGAAAAAAAAATCCAAATAACCATGTTTAATAATTTATTTACACCAAAAACCATATTTTCGGAAAAATTACCGGTATGACCAGGTTTCAGAGGTGGCCTCCACATAGGAGCCACCTCAGGTGGCGCCAACCACTAAATTGACACAACATATGCGCCACCCAGGGTGGCATCAATGTTGATTTTTTGGTTTTTAGCCACCTAGGGTGGCGCCTACTCCCATTTCCTTTTTTTTTGTTTGTTTTTTTTTTGTTTTTTTTTTGTTGTTTATATACTATTTTTTTTTTTAATTTTTTTTTTATTTATTAATAAAATGATTTTTAACATAAATAAATAAGTTCAGTGAATCAGTTAAGTCGAGCGTCCACGGAAAAGAGTAGTTCATTGATTAATTAAAAGGTACATAGAAAATAACCAACAGAAAAGATAAAGTAAAACATCTAAGAAATCACCACGGTTAAAACAATGTCATTAGGTCCATGCATCATTTGAATGACATCAATGTCGTATTCCACCTTATGCCAGAAACTTATCGTTGCTCCAGTCACAGGATCGGCCCTTGTTTTAAGCCTCTTGATGCTTCTTATCTGTTCGCCGGCCTCGTACTCCCCCTCTAAAAATCTCAGGAGAGTCCTCTTGAGTTGCTCGACGGAAGAGATATTCCAAAACATAACCGGCATGGGAGGTTTGACGGCGGAGAATATGACATGTCTGTTCCTTCTGCGATACTCCGGCTCAGGTTCGGCACGCCATGTTGATCTCCGGGGCGGCAACTCTGTTGTCCGGTGACATCCATCTGGCCTAGTGGTTGTCCGGCGAGGCATGGTTGTGTTTGTGTGATTGTTTGGTATTTGGATTTTGTGTATCTGTGTGTAAACTCAACCATAGGAGCCCCTAATTTATAATAGTAGTGGGTAGAAAAAATTAATGATGTTGCGTACTGTTTACAAGCACGCCTAACATGTATGATAAATGCAGACACACTAATCAATGACTGACTTGATGGGACTAGACGAAAGCATGCGTATTTGACTGACTGTCCAAAATAAAGAGTGACAGTATGGGCCATGAAGACAATTTCACTACGAGACAAAGACATAACTAGTTGATTTAATAAAGGATAATACAAATACATAACAAATAGAAATACAAATACAAACACAAATACAAATACGAATACTAATACAAATACAAAAACATTGTCAATAAAAATACAGATGACATACAACTAATTGTTGGTGGAATTTGATCCACGGTTAGGACAGGTATTTTTATTGTGCCCGACTTCACGACATATGCTACACTTTCGTACCATTTTCTCATGATCCATCTCAGTTGTGATCCGGGTGCTGTTCGGGCGGCCTCTTTTCTTTCTCCGCATGTTATCATTATGCCAAACCACGTCCCCTTCATACGTAGGCCAATAATCCTCCTTTGCCATCACTTGAAATGAGTTGTTGTACAAATACGCCGGCCCCTCCAGCTACAATAGGCAACCCAGCCCCGACATGGGTCTAGATGACAATTACGACCCAAACGAGCAAATGACCACTCAATCGTCACAGTACCAACAACATGGATACCCCACACCCCAATTTCCACAACACCAACAATATGGGTACACCACACCCCAGCAAACAATGCCATTTTTTCAAGGTCAATCAAGCGCTGGGTTTTACCGACCATGTGACGCAACTCCACCGCCAAGACAAATCTTTGAGGGCATGGGGACCCGACTATTTGACAGCAACATACAAGAATACATGTCCAATGAGCGCATGGAGGGGCTAATCCGAGGACCGCCTACCCAGACACAACAAGAACAACCAAGGAATAGGGGGGGTCGTGGAGAAGTGGCTCGTCGAGATCCTTCCAACCGGATTCGAATAGTTCCAGATTGCGGAACTGGCGGTGAGAGGGGTCATGGTCCGGCGCCGGGTCGGAGGGGTCATGGTCGGAGGGGTCGTGAATAGCATAATATCCATGTTTTATTATTTATCTTTTTTGTACCGTATTTGTAATGTTTGAACTGTATGACCGTATTTCTAATGTTGTTTCTGCATTTCTTGTACTTGTAATGTTTGGAATGAATGACATGTGGTGTTTCATTATTTATTTAATTGTTAAAACAATTTTATTAATAAATAAAATAATCAAAATATAACTTATTTATTTATGTTAAAAACCATTTTATTAATAAATAAAAAAAAAAAAAAAAAATTAGTATATAAACAAGAAAAAAAAACAAAAAAACAAAAAAAAAAAAAAGAAAATGTGAGAAGGCGCCACCCTAGGTGGCTAGAAACAAAAAAAACAACATTGATGCCACCCTGGGTGGCGCATATGTTGTGACAATTTGGGGGTTGGCGCCACCTGAGGTGGCTCCTATGTGGAGACCACCTCTGAAACCTGGTCATACCGGTAATTTTTCCGAAAATATGGTTTTTGGTGTAAATAAATTATTAAACATGGTTATTTGGATTTTTTTTCTGTTATGTGTGACCTCTGAATTTTCCAATGTTATTGAGTTAGCAGAGTCACATGCATGCACTTCATGGCCAACCCAAGACCCTAATGGCGTGTCCTCTTTTTCTTCGTTCTCTCTGGTCTTCCACCAGAAAATCATTTGCCACTTCATCACCCTCTCGTTACTTCTCCCGCGCCGCTACCGCCGCCGCCTCCTCTTCCGATCCCACCGGATCCCTCGACCCTGCCCGCCTTCGCAACGTCGCCGTCATAGCTCATGTCGACCACGGTAAGACAACTCTCATGGACCGTCTGCTCCGCCAGTGCGGCGCTGATATCCCGCACGAGCGCGCCATGGACTCCATTTCTCTCGAACGCGAGCGCGGCATCACTATCTCTTCCAAGGTTTGTTTCTCCTTTTCAATTCAACGCTTCCTTTGTGACCTGCAGTAAATTGATTGGTTGAGTTTTTAGGTTACTTCTATTGCATGGAAAGAAAATGAACTCAACATGGTGGATACTCCTGGACATGCTGATTTTGGCGGCGAGGTAAATTCAGGCTTTCAAACTATAGCTTGTTAAGCATAGTAACTGGATCCTTGTATTGAAATTTTAATTGTATAGAGTAGTTTGTTTTTGTTTTTGATGCCGAGTTAGTGAAAACCGCATAATGATTGTGGTGTACTTCTATGCTTATTATTTTTGTGTTTGGTTCATTTCTAGGTTGAACGTGTAGTTGGTATGGTTGAGGGAGCAGTTTTGGTTGTTGATGCCGGGGAAGGTCCACTAGCTCAAACTAAGTTTGTTCTTGCAAAAGCCTTAAAGTATGGGTTGCGGCCTATTCTTCTTTTAAACAAAGTAGACCGGCCTGCTGGTTAGTTCTCTATTTTTCTGCCACAATATTGTAACACATGACAAGGCACGTGAGGAGCAAATGCAATCAAGTGACGAGGCATTAGTGGGCAAGGAGAATCATAACGAATTCCCTAAAAATCAGGAGCTGGGACGTGGCAAGAGAGAGAAAAAGCCAAGTCTGAAGCTAACAGAATCAGTCAGTGGCTAGTTATATATTGTTGTTAGTGGAATGTAGGAGGATATGATGAATGATGTGTGAACCTTCTTCTCTCTGATTATTCTCTCTCTGCTCTGATTTCTTTTCTGCATTGTACCTGTTTGTTGAATTTCCTCATTTGAAATCAACTACTGTTCTCATCAATAAATTCTCTTTCCCTACGTTACTACTGTTCCATTGATCTTATTCATTACATTGGTGCTTTCATCACACCATGGCAGACAACACTCGTATGAAAGAGATTTACGCTGAGCTGAAGAAGAATGCTGATGCCATCGACCTGGTTAGTGCATCCATGACCTCACATATTGAGCGATTAGAAGTTGCTGGTCACGCTCAACTGACGAGAATGGAGGAGTTCCAGAGGGTTAACGAAGCACAATTCTCTCAGCTCAACACAACATTGGCTCACTTGCTGCAACGGCTACAAGCGTCTCCCCATGGTGCTGCGAACTCATCAACTAAGGATTCCCCGAGGAACGCGTTTCAGGTGAGATCTGTCAAACTCGACTTCCCTCGATTTGATGGAAAAAATGTGATGGACTGGATTTTCAAGGCGGAACAATTTTTTGACTATTATGCTACACCTGATGCTGATAGATTGATTATTGCTTCCGTTCACTTAGATCATGATGTGGTCCCTTGGTATCAAATGCTTCAGAAAACTGAACCATTCAACTCTTGGCAAACTTTTACTAGAGCCCTGGAATTAGATTTTGGACCATCGGCTTATGATTGCCCTCGTGCGACCCTTTTTAAATTGCATCAATCAGCAACGGTTAATGAATACTATATGCAGTTCACCGCCTTAGCTAATAGGGTGGATGGATTAAGTGCAGCAGCCATTTTGGATTGTTTTGTTAGTGGATTGCAGGAAGAAATTAGCAGGGATGTTAGAGCCATGGAACCCAAAACCTTGACCAAAGCTGTGGCTTTAGCTAAATTGTTTGAAGAAAAATACACTTCCTCACAAAAACCAAAATCATTTTCCAACCTAGCCAGAAATACTAGCCCAAACACTTCAGCCTCACCAAAATATTCAACAAATTTCCAAAAAAATGATCACCCCAAATCTACCTTACCTCCACTATTACCTACACCACCAGTCAAACCATTCACCAATAGAAACCAAAACATAAAAAAAATTTCCCCTGCTGAGATTCAATTGAGGAGAGAAAAGAACCTATGCTATTTTTGTGATGAGAAATTTTCACCTTCACATAAATGTCCTAATAGACAAGTGATGCTGTTACAATTGGATGGGGATGAGGAGCACATTCAACAGGACAGTCAGGATACAGTGGAGGAGCATGCTGACACAGGTCAGGATACACATCATCTGTCATTAAATGCCTTGAGAGGATCACATGGGGTAGGCACCATAAGATTTACTGGACAAATTGGTAGCATCAGTGTCAAAATCTTAGTGGATGGTGGAAGTTCAGATAATTTCATCCAACCAAGGGTTGCTCAAGCATTGCGATTAGCTGTAGAACCGGCACCCAACCTGAGAGTGTTAGTTGGGAATGGTCAGTTATTGAAGGCAGAAGGTTTTATTCAACACTTACCTATGCATATTCAAGGGCAAGAGCTAACAGTTCCTGTGTATTTGTTACAAATTTCTGGGGCAGATGTAATTTTAGGCTCTAATTGGTTAGCTACACTAGGTCCTCATGTGGCTGATTATGCAGCCTTAACACTGAAGTTCTTGCAAAATGGTCGGTTCATTACTCTACAAGGTGAAAACAACACACAACCGACTGCAGCCCAACTCCATCATTTTAGAAGATTGCATAACACTCATGCTATCGAGGAATGCTTTGCAATTAATTTGATTCAGAACAATGTACCCGAAGATACACTATTGGAATTGCCAACCAACATTCAACCGGAACTAGCCATTTTACTGCACACATATGCGAAAGTGTTTGAAGTCCCCAACTCTCTGCCTCCTCATAGAGAACATGATCATGCAATTACACTAAAACAAGGCTCAGATCCGGTTAAGGTCAGGCCTTACAGGTATCCACATACACAGAAGGAACAAATAGAGAAAATGGTCCAAGAAATGCTTCAGCAAGGCATAATCCAACCTAGTACCAGTCCATTTTCTTCCCCAATTATACTCGTAAAAAAAAAAGATGGAAGCTGGAGGTTCTGCACGGATTATAGAGCATTAAATGCAATAACTGTGAAAGACAGTTTTCCGATGCCAACTGTCGACGAGTTGCTGGATGAATTGTATGGAGCTAAATATTTCTCAAAATTGGATCTCAGGTCAGGTTACCACCAAATCCTTGTCCAACCTGATGATAGACACAAGACTGCTTTTAGAACACATCATGGACACTATGAATGGCTAGTAATGCCTTTTGGCCTTACAAATGCACCAGCCACATTTCAATGCTTAATGAACAAAATTTTTCAAGATGTTTTGAGGAAATTTGTCCTTGTGTTCTTTGATGATATTTTGGTATACAGCCCTTCTTGGCTATCTCACATAAGGCATTTGGAAGTTGTGTTACAAGTTCTACAACAACACCAGTTGTATGCTAGACTGTCAAAGTGCTCATTTGGGGCCACAGAAGTCGAGTACTTGGGACATAAGGTCTCAAGGAGTGGAGTGGCAATGGAAGTGACTAAAGTGCAAGCAGTGATGGAGTGGCCTACACCAACCAATGTCAAGCAGTTGAGAGGATTTCTAGGCCTCACAGGATATTATAGACGATTTATAAAATCGTATGCTAATATTGCCGGCCCCTTAACTGACCTTTTAAAGAAAGACAATTTTTCCTGGAGTCAGCATGCTGAAGAAGCTTTTGTGAAGCTTAAGAAAGCAATGACTGAAGCTCCTGTGTTAGCATTGCCGGATTTTTCGCAACCATTCATTCTTGAGACGGATGCATCAGGTATTGGAGTGGGAGCAGTGCTGGGTCAGAATGGACACCCTATCGCTTATTTTTCAAAGAAGTTAGTTCCGAGAATGCAAAAGCAGTCTGCTTATATTCGAGAACTGCTAGCCATCACTGAGGCATTAGCCAAATTTCGACATTATTTGTTGGGGAACAAATTCATTATCAGAACTGATCAGAGAAGCTTAAAGAGTTTATTGGATCAATCTCTCCAAACACCAGAACAGCAGGCTTGGCTACATAAATTCCTTGGCTACGATTTCAAAATTGAATATAAACCGGGCAAAGATAATCAAGCGGCGGATGCCCTTTCAAGAATGTTTATGTTAGCTTGGTCAGAACCTCATTCATTATTCTTGGACGAATTGAGATCTAAATTGCAAGGGGATGCTCACTTGAAGCAACTGATGGAGGAACGTCAAAACTCGTCTGAAGCACATCAATATACAGTGAGAGATGGGTTATTATACTGGAAAGATAGGTTGGTGATACCTAGTGAAGATGGGACGATCCAAATGATACTAAAGGAATTTCATAGCTCTCCCATTGGTGGTCATGCAGGGATCACTAGAACATTGGCAAGGGTGAAAGCACAATTTTACTGGCCAAAAATGCAGGAACATGTCAAAGCATTTGTAAACAAATGCTTAATTTGTCAACAAGCTAAAGCAAATAACACCCTCCCAGCTGGGTTGCTTCAACCGTTACCAATACCGCAACAGGTTTGGGAAGATGTCGCCATGGACTTCATTACGGGCTTGCCAAATTCATTTGGATTATCTGTGATTATGGTGGTGATAGATAGACTCACAAAATACGCTCATTTTGTGCCTTTAAAAGCTGACTACAATAGCAAGAATGTCGCGGAAGCATTCATGAATAACATAGTTAAGTTGCATGGAGTTCCAAGGTCCATTGTATCTGACAGGGACAAGGTCTTTACTAGTTCCTTTTGGCAACAATTGTTTAAGTTACAAGGCACTACTTTAGCTATGTCTTCAGCATATCATCCACAATCGGATGGCCAATCAGAAATATTGAACAAATGCTTAGAAATGTATCTCCGATGCTTCACTTACGAGAATCCTAAAAGTTGGGTCAAAGCTCTTCCTTGGTCAGAGTTTTGGTACAACACTGCGTACCACATGAGTTTAGGCATGACGCCCTTTAAAGCTTTATATGGCAGAGAACCTCCTGCAATTGTCAGAATACCATGCTCCAATGAGGATCCAACAGAGGTTAGAGAACAGTTAGCTAACAGAGATGCATTATTAGCTAAGCTTAAAAGCAACCTGCTAAGAGCTCAGCAAGTAATGAAGAATCAAGCTGACAAGAAGCGAAGCAACGTGAATCTGAATGTTGGTGATGAAGTGTTGGTTAGGCTGCAACCGTATAGACAACATTCAGCTGCCTTGCGGAAGAATCAAAAGTTATCTATGAGATACTTTGGACCCTTTAAAGTTTTGGCCAAAATCGGCAATGTTGCTTACAAATTGGAGCTTCCTCCCGCTGCACGAATTCATCCGGTGTTTCATGTATCTCAGCTGAAACTTTTTAAGGGAGATACGCATGAACCGTATATGCCGTTGCCGCTCACAGTTACAGAATTGGGACCAATGATGCAACCCGTTCAGGTCTTAGCAACTAGAACTGTCATTAGAGGCACTTATCAGGTGGGACAAATTCTGGTTCAGTGGGAAAATGGCTTGCAAGAGGATGCTACTTGGGAAGATATTGAGGATATCAAGGCTAGTTATCCTGACTTCAACCTTGTGGGCAAGGTTGATTTTAAAGGGGAAGGTAATGTAACACATGACAAGGCACGTGAGGAGCAAATGCAATCAAGTGACGAGGCATTAGTGGGCAAGGAGAATCATAACGAATTCCCTAAAAATCAGGAGCTGGGACGTGGCAAGAGAGAGAAAAAGCCAAGTCTGAAGCTAACAGAATCAGTCAGTGGCTAGTTATATATTGTTGTTAGTGGAATGTAGGAGGATATGATGAATGATGTGTGAACCTTCTTCTCTCTGATTATTCTCTCTCTGCTCTGATTTCTTTTCTGCATTGTACCTGTTTGTTGAATTTCCTCATTTGAAATCAACTACTGTTCTCATCAATAAATTCTCTTTCCCTACGTTACTACTGTTCCATTGATCTTATTCATTACAAATATCTCGATACCGTTTTATGAAGAATATGATTTATGTTGATGACATGCATGTAGAAAAATTAAAAACAGACCAAAAAACAACACCAACTTCTTTTTTCAAATTTTCCAATTTTCCTTTTCATTCTCCATGTATCCTCTTTCTGGATTTTTGTTAGAAATGCATAAAATTCTCAGCTGAATTTCTCTTCCGTTTGTATATTATGATTATGATGGATAACTGAATTACAAGAGGTTTGATCTATTTATAGATAACAAGAATCTAACTAACCTCAGTTAGTTAGTTTCCTAAGTTCAAGGAATTAGTCTCATTGCACCTAGTAGGAATATTGTGCTACAAGTGTACAGTAGTTAGAGTGGTGTGACTGTCCCAACTATTCCGGAACTTTCTAAAGCTGTTTCCCTTAATACTTTCCTGCAAGCTTGTGCAACAAGTGTACAGTAGTTAGAGTGGTGTGACTGTCCAGACTATTCTGGAACTTTCTAAAGCTGTTTCCCTTAATACTTTCCTGCAAGCTTAACCAAGGGGGATGAGGAAAAGTTCCACATAGTTGGTTGGACCTAAACTCCTCTAACTTGATTGAAGATAGGGCCTTATTCATGACATCAACACACTGATGTTGACCACAAATGTGCACAACTCTTAGTTGCTTGTTGAAGACATTATCCCTGATAAAGAAAAGGCCAGGCTCCACGTGCTTGAAAGTAGAATAGGGTTGTGAGCCAAAGCAATAGTGCTCATATTGTCACAGTAGTTGGTTGAGGAGTAGTTGATGCCCAACTCTTATAGTAGAGATTGAATCCAAAGCAGCTCAGAGGTTACAAGAGCCAAACTCCTCTACTCTTCTTCAGTGCTGGAACGAAATATCACGGGCTGCTTCTTAGCTCACCAAGAGAGGAGATTCTTCCCAAGTAACATACCAGCACCCTCTATCATTAGGGTCAGACCCCCCAGTTAGCATCACAGTAGGCTTGAAGAGAGATGGGAGAGACAGAAGTAGGAGCCAAGTGCAATCCCCAAGAGATAGTGCCAATGAGATATCTTAGGATTCGTTTCACAGCCTGCAAGTGGGATTCCAGGGCATTAGCCATGAATTGGCACACTTCTTTGACAACAAAGCGAATGACGGGTTTGGTGATGATTGCATATTGAAGAGCACCCACCACAAACTTGTACATCGTTGGATCACGCAAGGGATCAGAGCCATCCTTAAAAAGTTAAGCCAACAACCATGGGAGATGGAATGGGTTTGGATTCAAGCTTATTGGCCTTTGTAAGAAGATCCCTTATATACTTGCCTTGGGATAGGGAAAGGAACCAAGCATGCCTGTGCTTGACTTCAATACCAAGAAAGTGGTCAAGTGGGCGTAAATCTTTGAGAGAATACTAAATGTAATAGAGAAAATTTGATAAGGGAAGGCAGGGTGATGTTTTGAAGAGGTTAGGATAGGGGAAATGATGTTCATTAAAGATAACATCGTTGGATATTGTTTATGGTGAAATTTCGTAAACAGCGGCTAGTCTTCCAAATGATAATTTTGTTGCCTGCAGGATCGATTAGATTGATCCTAGGACATATGTGTATAGGTTTTTTGAAGTGGTTGTATTTTGCATTTAAAAGTGAAGATTTCGATATGAAACAAATCTTCAAAGTAATGTAAAGATACTTTGTAAAATAGAGAGAAATGTAAATGACTTTGACAGAATGATACAAATAGAGAAAGATAACTTAATGAAAATGACTTTGCATTGAATAAAAATGGTGTTCCATACGTACATTTCACTCAATTTTGACTCTTTTCAATTCGCTAGATACTTTGAGTAATATGAGTTTGGTTTACAATTGAACACACGAAAATCTAATACTAGAACTCCGATTTATACTAAAAATCGAAACAACCGTCTCAAACGGTCTTTTCTTCAGAATCTGACACGTTGTCGCTTGCATGTATCATGCCTTTGATTCACTTCCATGCGTCCTCCAAAATAGATAAGGCCAAAAAACAGTTACTTTTAGCCTATTTTTGAATTTCAAATTTTTGTAGTCGAAACAATGTCCGAATCTAAATCTCAACTTCACTAAGTCTCGAAACATCAATATACATGAAGGAACTTCAATGTATTTCTTCAAACTTGTCAAAACCTTCCCGTCGAAAAATCTAATATTTCCCAACTCATTTCACTTCTTTCTTGATACCTCGAAAATGAAAGACACGTCGAAAAATCCAGCTAACAGATATGTAGACTCTAGTCATCCTATGCACACTAGATCCAAAGATGGCATTGTCTGCTCTAGGCTTCATCCCACTCTTCTCATTGCTCATGCTGAGCCAAGAAACACTAAGCAAGCACTGTCTGATCCAACCTAGCTCTGATACAGTGATACCATGTTAGAAATGCATAGAATTCATATATGGTTGAGAGAATTCTCAACTATATTTTCCTTCTGTTGATATACTCTGATTGTTAATTGAATTACAGGGGGTTTGACCTATTTATAGATCACTAGGATCTAACTAACTGCAGTTAGTTAGTTTCCTAAAATCAAGGGATTAATTACACCTAGTAGGGATACTGTGCACAAGTGCACAAAAGTTACAGTGGTGTGACTGTCCAAACTATTCTAGAACTTTCTAAAGTTGTTTCTCTTAATAATTTTGAGTATGTTGTCTCGGTTCTCCTTCATGCCACATTCCATGCAATAAAACATTAAAGTTGATCTTAATACTTTCTCAAATTAGTGTTACTTTTAGAAGTGACAAATAATATAATAACAGTAACAGTAATCACCTGAAAGCAAAGATTTATTTAACTGTCTCACCCACATTTTTTTCCTTGCATCTTTTAGGTACTTCTATTGTTGCGATCTAGTGGTGCATCTGATGCACACTTAAGCATAGAAACACATTGCAAACAAAACAATGTGAAATCTACATCAATATTTTTGTATTGTACAGCCTTTATTTCATGCTAAACATTGCAATATATGCACGTATATGTACATATGTGAAATGTGAGTTAGAGAATTTAATTGTTATATTAGTTATATAATATAAATAGCAGTGTTTGGTGCGTATACTGATAATTTTTTATGTTTTTGGACTGCACTGTTAAAGCTGTCCCATAACTTGCTGAATAGTAAAGTTTTAGAGTTTTGCCTTGTACCTGATTTCTAGATTTGTAATGTCCCATATAATTTTTTTTAAATCAAACATGGAATGCAAAAGTTCTTTTCTTCAATCCCTAAATCTTGTGATTATTATTTCATGTAGTTACTGAGGAGATATGCAATGAGGTTGAGAGTCTGGTGTTTGATCTATTTGCGAACCTGGGCGCTACAGGTACACCAAAGAAAACATATGAGGATTATGCTTGATTGTTTTGTAATTCAAACTCTGTTTTCTGAAATTTAATGTTTTATTTGTATCTATAGAGGAGCAACTTGACTTCCCAGTTCTTTATGCTTCTGCTAAAGAAGGATGGGCATCCACCACCTATACCAAGGATCCTCCTGCGGAGGCCAAAAATATGTCACAGTTGCTTGATGCCATCGTAACACATGTTCCTCCACCAAATGCAAACATTAATGCACCTTTCCAAATGCTGGTTGGTATTTAAAATATTGATGAATTTATCAGTGTCACTTTTATCTGATAAGCTTCCTTTCGTGGAAGTTGTCTTTTTGATGCAGTATTTATTTTCTTTTGTTGACAATGCACCTTTTCCCTTTTTATCAAGTGCAGTTTATATAGAGGATATTCATATAGCTCAATCCTATTTATCATTGAATTTTGAATACAAACTGAATGTTCATTACTTCAAAGTCTGCTTCCCTATTCATATGATCACAGTAACAAGTCACAACTAATTATAAGAGATCACAAAAACAGAATGGATTTAGGAAAGTCAGGTCTCACTTGTTCTTGTGCAAATCCTCTTTATTCTTGTTTCCCGATACTGTTCTTGGGTTTATACTTTCGAATCAGTGGAAACCATGCTTAATAGTGATTTTCAGGTTTCGATGATGGAGAAGGACCTTTATCTTGGGCGGATTTTAACTGGACGTGTGTATTCTGGGGTTGTTCGTGTTGGTGACAGGGTTCACGGACTACGTAACAAAGATTCTGGTGCTGAAAAGTTTGAAGAAGGAAAGGTTGTAGATCTATGAGCTCTCAATTACATTTACAGTTGGATAGAATGGTATTTTGGTCTGATATCATGGTGGTTAAGTGGCAAGAGCTAAATGGTTTTCAGTTAATGTGTTAATTTGTTAAACTATCCACTGCACATTTTTACTGTTCATTGTGTAGACAGCGCTTAAAAATATATCTCTATCACTCATTTAAAAGTCATTTATGGAAACTGTAAGGGTCCGTTTGTTTTGTTTTTTTTTTAAAATGATTTTTGTAGTGTAAGAAGCACTAATTTCATGAGTTTTCATTTAAAAGGTGGTGAAACTGATGAAAAAGAAGGGTACAATCATGGTTGTAACTGATTGTGCTGGAGCTGGTGACATAATTTCAATTGCTGGTTTGGCAAGTCCATCTATCGGACATACAGTCACTACTGTGGAGGTATTTATAAGTTTTCATATTTATACTTCCGTTTTTATAGTTTAATGAAAAAAGCCACGTGTCATTTGATGTGACCTTCATGATTACCTTTTTCATTTTTGTACAAGTTTTAAACTAAGACATAGACATGCTTAAATTAGGCTCTTGAATATTGCAGTTGATGGTTAATATTGCAGATAATTTCAACGTTCAAACAAGAGTGCCAAACTAGGCTCTTGAATACCAAGGTTATTGTAGGGCAATCTAAGAGGATTCCTCTTGGCTTGGTACTCATGATTCGAGATAAACTTAGAGTAATTCACTAAGGTGTAATGCTCATATCATATGATTATCTGATTGACGGAAAGTTCAACATATTAAAATAATGAAAGTATCTCAAATGTTTACTCTACTAATAAAGCCAATCGCCTTCATTATGTACTCCTATTCAAAGTTAGAAATCAGAATAAGATAATATAAACCAGGATAAAATTATTAAACCAAATTGTCTAGTATCACCCTAATATCCATTTGTTGCTGGTTGAGATAAACATTGTTTATTTTATTTATGTTTAACAATCAATTTATATGTAACTAATGTCCTGTATTTTGAGAATTTTACTATCATGGAGTAACTTCATGTTTTTATGCCTTAGATTATGTCTGCATTGCCCACGGTTGAATTGGATCCACCAACAATTTCTATGACCTTTGGTGTAAACGACTCCCCATTAGCTGGTCATGATGGTACTCATGTAAGTTGTGTTTGTGTTACCCTTACTTTATTTGTTGCTTTTGTTGCTTCACTGCTTGTGTGAAAAGTTTCGTCGGAGATTTCTCAAATCCAAACTCAGACATAACCATATGGTCTTTCATTGAAGCTGCATCATATAGTTTTTCTATAAATATTTTTAATATGTTATTAAGTTGTAGTTATTGTTTCTATCAAGTAAATAGGCTAATGCTGGATATTTTTAGTTGACTGGGGGAAAAATTGGTGATCGACTAACGGCTGAAGCTGAAACCAACCTTGCCATAAATGTGCTTCCATGCTTGTCAGAAATGTTTGAAGTTCAAGGAAGAGGAGAACTGCAGCTGGGTCTGTTCTTCTTTACTGAAATTGCATACATATTGAAAGTCTATGATTTATTGTGCTTAAGCAGCAGCTCAGCACATTTATGTTACCAGGTATTTTGATTGAGAATATGAGGCGCGAGGGATTTGAACTATCTGTCTCTCCACCTAAAGTCATGTGAGTTTCCGAGGACTGAAGCTCTGAAATTTTAGTGTGATTATTGGTTTTGACTTGATGTGGTTTTGCTTGCTTAGCGTTGTTTTTGAGTTTGTCATGCTATTAAATAATACTGAGCAAATACTTTAAGTTTCCTGTGTATATCTTGCGTATTATTGCTTAGATTTTGACAGAGACTATTGAATTTTTCAAAGACCTTGTCTCCTATAAAGCTTAAGCTATACATGGGAGAATGATTAATGCCCATATGGTGAGTAGTAATATGGTGCATGACATTAACCTTGTGCTCATATTTACATCACTATTCTAAATCAAGTACAAGTCCAGGAAATAGCCCTAATAACATAATAAGACTCCCAAATTAATAAGATTCAAATAACAGATGCAAATGGTCATGAATAAATAAAAATCAATAAACACAGAGCTGGTGTTGCTCGACCCCTGGGTAGAGTTTTGAAGGCTGGTCTTTTATTCTTGCATTATTTTTATTCATACTTCTCTTAACTTCATGTCAAATACTCTTGAAAGGTCTACCCCTTGCAAAAATGTTTGATCTGGCCAAATTTTGTATATTGATTGACAGTTCAGAGGTTTTGGTCAAATTATATGATACACATATTCATGTAGCTGACCCTACTTAGTGGGATAAAGCTTGGTTTTGTTGTTACTCCATATTAATGTCATTTTGCTATGAATTTGTTAGGTATAAAACCGAAAAAGGTCAGAAACTTGAGCCAATAGAAGAAGTTACAATTGAGGTAATAATTTAATTTGGTGTTTATAGTATATGCTTGTGCGTGAGTTTGGACTTTTAACATCACAATGGATCTAGCCCAGGTAAATGATGGGCACGTTGGCTTTGTAATGGAGACTTTGTCTCATAGACGAGCTGAGGTTACCGACATGGGTCCTGTCGCCGGAGCTATTGGTCGAACTAAATTGTCCTTGACTTGTCCATCAAGGTTGGTTTTGTTGTCTCTTTTTCCATCTTGATACTTATCTCTTTGGTCTGGAACCTCATGTGCTGTACACATCACAGATAAAGAGATTTAGATGTATATCTTTTTTGTGGAACCCCATATATGTATGCATATCTCTCAGAGTTTGGGTTGAGCCTAACTCATCCATACAAAACCGGCTTGTAAGGTAAGAATTGCCCTAAGGTAAGAATTGCCCTTACTTATTATAAACACAACCCATGCCATATCTCTAAGCAATGTGGGGGACTAAATCCACCCCTTCAAAGCTAACACAATGAAGGTGTTAGGAGTTGCAATGAAGGCAAGTCAAAGAGCCGCAATTAAGGCGGAAATTCGAACACACCCCTTCACGCTTGGACCTCAATGAGCCCGAAGCGTGGACGATGCGGGAAACTCAACAATGGATTTAGGATAGGCTCTGATACCATGATAGAATTAGAGTTTGACCTAATTCATCCCTATAAAATCGGCTTGTAGGGTGAGGATTACCCTCACTTATAAACACATGTTCATGTCATATATTGTCCGATGTGGAACACTTAACACACCCCCTCACGCCCAGGATTAGACAACTGGAGCGTGGAAATAAATGGTTGATGGCCCCATAGTGGAAACCATAGTAGGTGGTCCACAAGATTTTAAACGAGGCTCTTGATACCAGGTTAAGAAATGTGGTTGAGCCTAACTCAACCCTAATTATCTCGGTGTATCTTAATACATGACTCCAGATCGTAATTATCCTAGTTAAATATGGAAAGAAATTGTGATAATAATAAAGAAATATAAAAATTAATCTTAAGAGATACTCTAAGATACACTGAGATAAGAAAAATAATGATTGAAGGAACAAATGTGTCACTTTTACAAAATTGTCCCTAATTACCGTTCCTTATTATACATTGTCATAAATGCATAGTATTATTTAATAACTAGAAGTTATTGAAGACAATATTAATTAGAGGTAAAGTTGGTAAAATTTAATTAATGTTGCGCTTGAAAAAATAAAGTTAAGCGACACTTTTTTTGGAACAAATTTCTTTGGGTAAAAAGACTTATTTTGGGACGGAGGGAGTATAGCATTAATATTTTCTAACAGGCATTACAGTTAGAGTGTAGATGTGCAACAAATCTAGTAACTTCTTTATTACTGTTTGTTCAGGGGCTTGGTTGGTTACAGGAGTGTGTTCAGCAGTGAGACAAGTGGAACTGGGTTCATGCACCGTGCTTTCCTCAGTATGCACCTTCTACTAAAAAACTTTCTCTTCCATCTAGCATGCAAAGATGTTGATTTTCAGTATTTTTGAGCACTTTGATTTTTACAATGAAGCTATTATCGGAGTTGTTTTTATACCTACATGCTACGTTCATATATTTTACAATGTGCATTATTGTAACCTTGCAGCATATGAAAAATTTCGAGGCCCTCTTGGTAATGTGAGGAAAGGAGTATTGGTATGTTTGTTATTAATCACGTTACTACTCACATGATGTATTTGTTATAAGTCATAAAGCTGCTTTGAGCGTGTTTTTGGTCAAGTTTTCTAACACCTGAGTACTGAATGACGATCCTCTAACTGAACAGGTGTCAGTGGGTAAAGGTCCAATCACATCTCATGCATTAATGAGCTTAGAAGCTCGTGGGACTTTTTTTGTATCTCCTGGAATTGAGGTAGAAGCCAATCCCTTCTGCTATTTCATGTATTATATGTTGTATCATATACCTTCGTTCTGGAGACTGGAACATTATTCAAATTATGCTTAAAATACTTTGAACTTGGAGTAGTAGTGAAACACAAGAATGTGTGCTTAATTTAAATTTCCTTATACTGTTTCATCTAGCTTTTGCTTGTATTGCACATACTGCCTGTAATGCTTGTTCTTTTGTTTACAGACATATGATGGTATGATTGTTGGAGAACACTCACGGGATACAGATCTTGATGTAAGAAGAATTCTTAGCCTAACTGCCAGTGTTACGTCAATGTTGGCGACTCACTAACAAAGACCGATATATATTGCAGGTTAATCCAATGGCGACTAAACCACTTACAAATATACGCGCTGCTTCCAAGGATGAGAATGTGAAGCTGACTCCTCCTCGCCTCGTATGTCTTTATGTGCCATAATTATGCCTTTAAATCTCTGGATTTCTAGCAAATTTTTTGTACTGGACCTGGCTTCATTTTTGTGGCTGTGAAATAATTTTTATGTGACCTAAAGTAGTTAGCAGAAAAGTCTAATAAGATGACGGTCCCTGAGCTTGATATGCTATCTCACACCTAATGATTTCTGGTTGCAGATGACACTTGAAGAAGCCATAGGATATGTAGCTTCAGATGAGCTTATCGAGGTATGTTCCAATCTAGAATTTAAAAAATGCTGTAGAAAGTTTTATCTGATTTTTGCAGTGAAAATATGTAAGGGTGCTTCTTCCTCAACGCACCTCCATTCTATGTCCAGTACCCACTAAAGGTTTATGACTTACAAATCCCGAGTCGGTTCTTCAAATATCATGTTGTCCTGTTTATCCCCTAATCATTTTTGCCATCAAATAATCACTCAATGATTTAGTGCTCTAATCCCCCCACAATTTGATTTGGAAGGGAATGATTGTGATGGAAAAATGCTATCAATATTATCATATTATTTTAATTGTGACATTTTTTTACATGAAGGTTACTCCAAAGACCATCCGGTTAAGGAAGAAATACCTTGATGCTAAGAAGCGTAAAACCATGAGTAAAAAAAAGGCAAAGGAACACGAGGAGTTTTTCCTCGATTAAGTTTTTTAACATTGATTTATTCACCCTATAGTATAGTACGAGCTAAAGTTTTCATCTTCAGGTTCTAACTTAAATTTAAGTACTTCTAACTTAAATTCAAGCACTACTGTAATACAGCAGCCCAGAAAGAAATATTCTTTGATAGTGATAATAAAGCAACTCAATTTTGTATTCGAAGAAATGATTAATGATTACCTATTGCCGGTAATAATCGCTGGTTATCAAAGAAGTTATTTGATCCCCTCCTTTTGGCGAATCAAATGTTACTGCGATGGAGCTTTCATTCTGGACATTGAGCAGGCCGGTGGGGGCAGTATCTTTAGAAATCATAAAGGTGATTTTCTTTTGGCATTTGCGGAGAATTTTTGTGGTGTTTCTTCTCTTCATGCTGAATTTGGAGCTGTGATCAAGGCTAAGGAGCTTAGTATTGATAGCGGTTGGTCTAAGCTTTGGATCGAAACCGACTCTAGTTGATTGTCAAAGCTTTCATCAACATAAGTTAGTCTTTTTAACTTTTAGAAACAAATGGAGTTTTTGTCTCCTTAATGATAGTTACTCTCATTTTATCATCCCTCACATTTGTATGGAAGGTAACACTTGTTCTGATTTTTTGACGAATTTCGTGCTCAGCACCAGTGCTACTGTCATTTTTTATTTTATTCTTTTGAGAATTCGGAATAATTTTGTAAAGAATAGGTTAAGAATACATTTTTTTTAGATTTTCGTAATCTTTGGGATTAACGCTCTTTTTTATTTATATATCATCCTTTATTAAAAATTAAAAAAAAATTATTGTTGTGTAATATATCAAGATTTTTTCTTTAAATATGAACTGGCCGTAAAGGTAATTTTATTTACGACTGATGTCATGTTTGGCTTCATAAAAAAAGACTTGAGACTCCATTTTCTCTGAAAAGTGGATTGGTTGTTCTTATTACTTATGAAATATAATAAGAATATTTTTCGTTTATATAAGTTAGTAAAATAATTTTAACTTTAAAATTGTTTTGAAAATGAATTTTTTTAACTATAAAATTATTTTTGAAAATTAGTTTATGAAATGATTTTATTATGTAACCAAAAAAACAATAAATAAATAAATAAATATCTTTATTATTATTATTATTATTATTATTATTATTATTATTATTAATTTTATATATAAAATTAAGGTGTTGATTTAAATATTTATTAGGCTAATATTTTTATTATATCTTGATTATAATATATATATATATATATATATATATATATATATATATATATATATATATATATATATATATATATATATAAAATTAATTATATTATTAGTTGTATTGATTCACCTTGATTTTAATTTTTTAATAAGTATTGAGCTCTTTCGGTTATGTATATCCAAAAAATTGAAATATTTCGGATATGTATCTCCGAAGACACCCTTTTTTAAAAAAGGGTGACTTCGGATATGCATATTCAAAGTCACATTTTTTCTAAAAAAAAGGTGTCTTCAGATATGCACATCCGAAATAACTCTTTTTTTCCAAAATAAAAAGCCTTCGGAGATGCACTTCCGAAATATAGGAATATTTTAGGGTTTTCGTCGCGGGTTCCTAAGAAGCCATAGAGATCTATAAAGAACTTGTCTGATTTTATTAAACGAGCGGACACAAATAATTACTTTAGTTTTGAATCATGCGTAAAATTATGTATTTTTTTATCTCAATTGTTATTTTTAACTTTAAAGTTTACTTTGGTCGTTAAACCAATTTAGTTGGTAGTAGATTTGTAAGGATATTAGATACATGAGTTTAGGTTTGAATTTACGACATCTTACTTATCTACTATGAAACGTGGACTCCGACACGGACACTGCGACACGACACGACACGGACACTTCGACACCGATAATATTAAAAATATAAGACATTGACACCACTATATATACGATAATATTTGAGCTTCAATTATCTATATATTACTAAAAGTGTTAAAAGTTCTCTTATAAAAATTAATGTCTTTAGTTTTTTATTTTAATTTTTGATTGATAATATTGTTTCAATACATGTCCAAAAGATATATAAGGTATGTTGAAAACAAATATTTTTTAGAAACCATGTATGAGTTTTTCGACACGTGTCGTATGAGTGTCATACAAATGTCTGACAACGATTTAAAGAGTATCAAAACGATAAAAAAAATCTATTTATTGGGAGACACTTGTCTAACTTTTCTGACACTTGTTTGACTTTTTCGACACGTTTCATATGGGTGTCATACACGTGTCGGACACCACGACACACCTACTCTTAGAAGTGTCCGTGCTTCATAGCTTATCTATCATTAGAATGTGAATTTTTGACACTACACTACTTGACAAAAAAGTTTTGAATCATTAATTGAGGAAGCAAATTTTGCCCAAAATAAAAGTCACCTAGGGGAGTGAATTGCGTTGATTGGAAATCAAAACCAATTTATCAAAATTTTGTTCTTCAAAATAATTGATAATCACGTAAGATACATATCACAAATAATATAAACTACACAAACAAAAAATAAATAATATAAACTACACAAACAAAAAATAAAAGAGAGAAGATATATACAGATTCAATCTAATCACTTAATTTACTCCTATTCTAAAGAATTTCTTCTAAACACACTTGAGTTTCTCTTATAAGATTTTATCTCTTATAAGATTTTACCACAAACCTTCAACGACAGACAAACAAAACTTTTAGACTAGGGGATTTCTTTATCGACCCTTATGTCTTTTTAGAGGTCTTTGACAAATTTTTTATAATATCTCTTAAATTTGAATATACATATTCGAACTCACCACCTTTCAGTTTTTTAGATATTTTTTGGATATGCATATCCGAAATAATTCAATAATTTAATATTTAATTATTTTGAATATAGATATTCAAAATAACCAATATTTCGTTATTAGAAGATTTTCGAATATGAATATATTTAACATGTTGTCTATTAATACAAGAATTTAACATGTTGTCTATTAATTTAATATTAAATATATTAATATTATTAATTATTAATAACGTTCTACTTTTGATTATAATATAAATATCTTTTTAATATAATAATTTTTTTAATTACAAGTTAATAATTAATTATCAATTCTATGATAAAAACTGAAAAAAAAATTAATTAGAAATGTCTATTTTATTTCTCCAAATAAAAGTGTCATCTAAATTTAATTTAACTTTTAAAGTTACAATTAAAAAATATTTCTTATAATTTTTATCCAAAAATTATTCATAACTTTAAATAAAAAATTAAAAGGCACTTACATTTCACCATTGATTAAAAATTTAATTATTGCATTCATGGTTTGATTTCATATCATAAATTTACTTTAATACTTAATTTTCAATTATAAATTTAAATTATTCTTTATTAATAATAACCCACTTTAATTATATTATAACTATATTATAAATAGATATTTTTTTATATATTTATTTAAAACAAATATCTGAGAACTTTGAGATATTAGGTTATTTCAGATATGTATATCCGAAAACACCTTAAAGACGAAATATTGGGTTATTTCGGATATGCATATCTGAAAATTCTCTGAAAAAGGTTCGTTAGAATATGCATATCTGAAGGGTATTTTGGAGTTTTCAGAGGTGCTTTTCACCCATATAAGAGTGGCCAAAGAAATTCTCTAGAAAAATTTGAATCAAAACTACAGTAGAATTTCTTTAGCCACCCCTATATGTTGAGTTAAACCTCTGATAATCCGAAAATACCTTTGGGAATTGCATATCCGAATTCCCTTTTTTGCAACGTTTTATTATTTAAACGTTGGATTTAAACTTCGAGAGGTATTTTTGGATATTCATATCTGAGAATACCTTTGCTATATTAGATTGCTGCATGATCACCTCTACCACTATTTCATTCATTTTCAACCCCCCCCCCCCCCCCCCCCATAACCAAAATCCTCAACAAAACTTCAACTACTTGTAGCGGCGGAAAATTTGAGTTTAAGTCATTGGTTAACTTAATTCGTTAAAAAGCAAGAGTCGCCACCGAACTTTTTTGATTCCAAAAGAGGAAAGGGAAAAAACTCGAAAAAAACCACAAAAGAAATCTGGATACGGGGGTTGGTTATGTAAGGGGAAGGTGTTAGCACCCCTCACATCTGTGGTACTCCACAGGAACCTTTTGAAAATCTGTGTTTATGTTAGAACTATTTTTTTGTTTGCTAAAAGAAATGAGAAAAGAGATATATACAAAAGGAAAAGGTTATTTACAAAAGTTTGCTCGGCAAGATGTAAAATCTTGTGCCTACATACCTCCTCAGTGCAATGGAGAAGTCAGAGCATTTGTAGTTCTGCTCAAAAGTTTTGAAAAAAGGTTTTATTGAAAACAGTTTTAAAGGAAAGGAAGTGCGAGTGCACAAAAGGATTTTAAAGAAGATCACTCAACAAAAGTCGAGGTTTTATTATGAAAAGAGTTTTGAAAACAGGTCGATGGCGGTGCGCAAGACACTCGACTTACAAAGAGGTTGTTGGGAGCTTGGTATATGGACCAAGTAATGCGGGGGTGAACATTTTATTTAAAAGATGGAAGAAGTAAATAAAAACATACAAGCTCATACGGGTAAAATCCATACAAACAAGCATACAAGTTCAAGCATAAAGGGATGAACATGAAAGAGGTAAAATAAGAGTGTACGTGCACTAGTCAAAGACTAGCCTCTAAACGTGCAAGTGTGCATGTGTAAGTACGGTTGATGGCGATGCGTGAAGTGCGATCGACTTATGGTAGAAAACGGCTAAGAACCTAATAATCTTTTATTTTGAAAAACGGTTAAAAGCATGCAAGCAATAATAAAATAAAGCGGTAAAGGAAAGCGGTAAAATTATTACAAGGCTTCGGGGATGGGGATTACACACTTAATAAATGGGGATGAAAATTAACTACTAATTATTACAACCCAATCGAAATATTAAAGCCGAAAATAAAAGGATAATATATACAAAGATTAAAATGAGTTATAAAATGTCCACAATAAAATCCAATGGCTCAATGATAGTAGTACCTCACAAAAGTCAAGAAAATATTAGCAACGGATATATATAATGATGCATGAATAAATGACAAAAATATACTAACAAATATTAATCAAAATTAACTAAAGAAAGTCTAGGAGTAAGCATATTAAATCTAAAAAGAAATTAAAATAAGCAACATATTTTTGGTGTTTTTAATAACAAGAGAAAATCTGATTAATCTAAAATACTAACATATTTTGTATTTTTATCAATTAAAGGAATTAACAAGTAAATAAAAAAAACAACTAAAGTCTAATCATAAGGCAAGAGAAAACAAATGCTGGCCCAAAACAAAATATATCAACCCCAGGAGGAGGTACAGCGCTGGATCCAGGATGTATAAAGCCAATTCGGTGGGCTCATGATATGTTAGCCCAAGATCAGTTTGGAAAATCAGTCCAGGGGGTGTACTCCTAATAGGGTGTGTGGTAAATGACTGCAGGATTGGGCTTTCTACAACCAAGCCCAAAACGAAAAAATAAACCCTAAAAGGGACTTGGTGTTGTCCGCCCCTGACCTCACATCACTCTCCCCTGCTTTTCAATGTTTCTCTGTTCTTCTTCTCACAAATCGCAACAACAACAAAACTCTTCCTATCTCTCTATCTCTCGGCTAACAACAACAAGAACTACGAACTCTCTTTCAATGTTATACTCTCACAACAAAACATAAACTCTCAGCGTGTCCATTTTCAAATATCAGCAATACACAAACAATAGCTAACAGAGCATCGAATATAAACACAAATCAAGCAATGTCAACAATCATTTCAAGGAATTACCAAGCAGAAACAACAAATTCCATCAGAAACTCACAATCAACGGTAACTCGAAGGTAGAGAGCTTAGGATTACCGAATCGAAAGCTTGAAGGATGCGTCGAGTTGTTGCGTGACTCGTTGTTGTTGGAGATGCGGTCTACTTCGATCCAACGTTGTTCCGATCTGAAGTGTTCAGGGATCTTGAATTGAGTTGGCGACGATGATGATATTGTTGTTGTTCGCTTCGGTTTGTTTGGAAGCCTACGGAATCGGTAATGAGCGATGATGATGATGATGGAAGCTAATGATGATGAACGTCTCTGCTTGCTGTTGTTGAAGATGGAACACAAAGCTGTTATGTGTGTGGATCGGTTTTGTGAAGCGGTTATTTGAATCTGCAGGTTTAAAGGTGATGAAGTGATGAAGAGGACCGTAGCTGCAGGTTCAAACGTGAGGTGAAAGTATGAGGCTGTATCAGTGAGTTCTTTGTTTAGATTTTGCAGATGTGAGAAGTTTGTGATTTTCTTTCAGGTTATGAACAAGTGAATGATATTTGGAGAGGTTTTTGAAGGTTGTTTGGAGTGTTTATGGATCAGTGAGGTTTGAGAAATTTTGGAGGAAGCATCCGATATGAATTTGACAGAGTAACATTGCTTTTTCTTCCTCCCCTTTTTCAGTGTGAATGAGCTGATATTTATAGTGTGATGAGAGTGAGGATATAATAGTGATTTCATGAGGAGAATTTGGATCAGAACGAATCAAAAGTTTGTTATGATTTGGGAGAAAAACGCGTGAGGAAGAGGATGAAGAATTTACGATCCACTTTTCAGGGAAATTGGTGAGCAACGCGTGAAAATGCTGAGGTGGGCAAGAGGGTGAGAAAGTGTGACCTCTTGAGAAAATATCTTTTTCAATTTTTGTCTGTAGTCAAATTCTAGAAGATGATGATGTCATTGGAAAATGAATATTTTGCTGAGAAGAGAGAAACCGTGAGATTGGCACAAGTGGTCCCCATCTATTTTTGTTCAAAAATCTTTTAACACTTGGCTTGACTAAAAAATGTTGATAGGCTTTGGATCAAAATGACACGGGCCCTCTAATTTTGCATCCCTTAATTGAATTGGACCTATACAAAAAAAACAATAAAACAAGAAACAAGCAATAACAAATATGATAAAATTGATTTATTAATTTTAATTATAAACTCAACTTAAATCTAAATTGAATTTAAAATTAAAATTATAAATCCTAAAAAGTATTAGTAAAATAAACAAAAATGCTATTAATTCTAAAATGAGGTATGAAATGAATGTATGTATTTTTTTGAATTTTTGAATGAGAATGATGCAAATGAATGTATAAGATGCTACATATATATTTTTTATTTTTTCAAATGAATGCAAAAAATGAAAATTATGCAGATGAAAAGTCGGGGCAAAATTTAGGGTACAACAGCTGCCCCTATTTAATTATCTTTAGCCAAGTAACTTGAATGACCTAGTCATCAAGATATCATTGGCAGAAGGTAATTAAATACTTTAAAAAAATCTGAATTTTGCCCCTTGATGCAATGATATGTTATGCCATGAATGCAAGGACTCTTTTTTTTTTGTTTATATATATATATTTTTTGTATGATATGATATGAGACAGACTCGAATCTCTGTGGGGAATAAAGCGCCACGAGAGACAAACTATTGATGGAGAAACATGGTAAAGGACACAAGAACTCCGCAGGGGAATAAACAAAAGGAAAGAGTAATATACTCGACTAAAAGAAACGTCTGGGGAAAAGGTATGCGTCATCCATGAATAAAACTGGACTTCACAAGGGAAAGAGACAATCAACAGAAGCTTTCAAGAATAAAACACGAAAGGAACTCTGGACAGAAAAAACAACAGAGATGTTCAGAAAGACAGATCTCTGAAACCAACACCAAAAATCACTCAAGAGTAAAACATGAATGAATTTGGAAAGGAAGGCAAACAACAAAGGCAATCAAGATAAAACATGACTGGACTTCGAGGAGAGAATAGCTGAGGCATTCAAGATAAATCATGAATGGATAACGTTAAGGGAAATCAAGATAAAACATGATTGTGTAACATCCAGGACAATCAAGATAAAACATGATTGAGCAGCATCAAAGGTAATCAAGAGTAAAACATGATTGAACCTTGAGAAGAATGTATCAGAGACGTTCAAGATAAAGCATGAACGAAGCAGCATCAAATGGAAATCAAGATAAAACATGATTGAAGGTAGCCAAGATAAAACATGGTCGAAATCGATCAAGATAAAGCATGATCGAAGACAATCAAGATAAAACATGATTGAAGGGAACCAAGATAAAACATGGTCGAAAGCGATCAGGGTAAAGCAAAATCGGAGACAATCAAGATAAAACATGATTGAAGGGAACCGAGATAAAACATGGTGTAAGCGATCAGGATAAAGCATGATCGGAGACAATCAAGATAAAACATGATTGAAGGGAACTAAGATAAAACATGGTGTAAGCGATCAGGATAAAGCATGATCGGAGGCAATCAAGATAAAACATGATTGAAGGGAACCAAGATAAACCATGGTGGAAATCTTTCAGGAATGGCACTGAAAGAAGAGAGAGAAATCATAACATCCAGGAATGGAACTGAATGAAGAAAGGATACATCTAGGAACAACACTAGACGGAGAAGACAAACAAGTATCTGTTTTGGATAGGTGCCAAGTAAGTTGGACTCTGATCTCAAGATAAGATGTTGATAACAACAGGACCTCGGAAAGATGCAAATGAGCATGAATTTTGTTTCAATGCATGATGTTGAATCTTTCTATGCATGACGAATGATAAATGCAATACAATTGTTTGTGACAACTGAGGTAGACTCTTTTGTGAGGCAAGATTGGAACTCTGATTCCTCAATACGGGAACTCTGCCAACTCTGCTTGGGAAGAAGATGCTTAAACACACTCCTATTACATTGGTAACTGTATCAAACTGATGATCCTTTTGGGAAGGACTGATAAACTGCTTGGGGATTGATGAAGAAGATTGCCCCTGATTGACTAATTGTTGCAAGTTAACTGATCATGGCTTCAGTTGAATTGTACTGGGGATGAACTGATCATGGCTTCAATTCTTGAAATACATGTTGGGATGGCTTGCCCCAGTATAAGTCTTGAAATGATATTCTGATCAACAAAACTTGACTGGACGTCTGAACAACAGGATCTTGAAGTAACGTGCCCCTGATAGGATCACTGATCAAGTTTCTCGACTGTTTGAACTTCCTGAAAGATGAGTGCTTACTTGCAAATAAAATGTTCATTCAAGAATGGTAATTTTAATGCAATGCTCAAAGCATATTTTTGAAACCAAAGTCATTATTGGAATGATGTTATTGATGTAAAGCAAATGGAATCACTGGTCAAAACACAAAGGTTAAGATAATCAAAGTGATGGATAAAGCAAACAAATGATATCAAAACAAATGATTGGAAAATCTCATGGGAGTCAGGTTACGCAACCTTGTTGTAGTATGCTTTCAAAATAAACCTTGCTTCAATTAGGTCTTTTAAAGGTTGTAACGTGGCCAGGTTCATGGTTTTAGAAACAAAGGATATAAGGCTCAACTTTTGATTGTACCCACCCCATCTTCGTGATGATCTCCAGTCTTAAAACTCAGTTAATTCAACTTATGCATTCAAGTTCCAAGAGACTTCTGGATTTGCGCCTTTGATAATGATGATAGTTCACAAGCAAAGAGAATTTTTGAGATGGCAGTCACTTCTTCCTTTTTGTAGTCACAACATTTTGTTGCTTGAGGAATTTATTGACTTCTCTTTTTTTTCATCTTTTTCTTTTGATATCCCTAACTTTTGCCTGAACTGTTTATTTTTGTACTTACAGTCAGCGGGATGCCTTAATTTTTGCCTAAGTCATCCTTTTGATTTGACTTAGCAGGCTTTTCTTTGATTCTTTTTTTTTTAATACACATTTTCTTTGAAAGATAGCGACTTCCTTCCTTAATGATTGACGAACCATCATTGGCTTTTGATTGACATCTCCAACACTTCGTTGATGTATGCGGAGGAAAGCTTGTGATTGAAACCTTTGTTGAAAGGTGTACTGAATGATTCTCTTAAAATAGAATGCACAGTCAAATTAACTGAGAACTACCCTTCCCCAGGTTTAAAATGCGGGTTTTTTGTACAAAAAGAAACTCCTACTTCGAAGGCTCAAAGGGGTTAACAAGGGATTAACTTCCTTATTTCTCCAGTGTTTGGGAATTGAAGCAATGCCTGTACATCATCAGCAAAGTTTATTTGAAAGCATACAAGTCAACAACTTGGGTATTTCGTTGTCATCATCCTCCCTCCAATCTTTGCATAAAACACAAGTTTGATAGAGAAAGCAAATGGAAGAAAATTTTGTAAAAGAAGGCATAAACATAGTAGTAGATGTGAATGAATTCAAAATATGCAATGCTCATTTCATTAAAGTTAACATTCAGGAACAAACAAAGATTGAAAGCAAAATATACAATGAAGGAAATGCAAACAGTAAAGAAACAAAGGCCTAGTGATTAATCAGCAACAAGGATGAGCTATCCTGTCTGAAACACTTGGCTTTAGGAGACCATCTGGCTTTGACTTGTCTTCAGCCACTTTGATCTGGCAAAGGATTAGTGACAACGTTAGGACCCATATCCCTGAAAGATAGCATCTTTGATCTAACCAACTCTTGCACCAAGGTCTTCAAAGCATAACAATGTTCTAAATCATGGCCAGCACCACCCTGATGAAACTCACAATGAAGATCAGGCCGAAATCCTATTGAGGGAGGGTTTCGAGGAGGAGGCATGGCTCTTGTTGTAATTAACCCTTTCCGGACCAAAGTAGGATACAGTTCAGTGTATGACATAGGAATAGGATCAAAGTGAGTCCTATCACGATTCCGATCTTGTTTCTGCTTTTTGTTACCTTGAGAAGGAACAGACAATGGACGTTGATGCAGAGTCCTACGAAGCACTGATTGAGGAAAGCAAACAGGTGTTTCCTTCTCTACTCCAAAATATGAATCACATGACATAACAGATGGTTGCCCTTGATTTGAAGTAGCAACGGAAAAGGCTAAATGAGTATCCACTTGCTTTGTAATAATCGGAGGAAAGTTGCATTCTCTCTTCAACAAGACTTGCAGGGTTTCCATAATCTGATCCATCTGTATTTTCAACTGGCTAACCTCTGCTCTTAGCAACTCTTGGTCTTGTTGAAGTTCTTCCATACTCTTCAGATACATGTTTCTAGTTCAATGTGTCGAGGAATCAGCTTGACGGTAGACAGACAACACTGAAGATGGAGACAGACGAGGATAAGTTTTCTGGACAACCTGGATAAATGCATGAAGTATGCAAATGATGCAATGCAAATGCAATGTTGTTTTTGTTATTGTTTGATTTTCGAGGAATTCAAGTTATTAATTTGTAAACATCAAAGCATGAAGGAAGTAAATCCTAAATTTGATGAAAGCATTGATCAAGTTATCATCAAGATCAATCATCCATTTTGGTGGATTAGGGTTTTCACCCCATCAACACCCAAGATCCATTGAGTTTGATGAAACTTATGATGTTTACAAAGAAAGACCTATGAGTTCCTTGGAAATCAAACGAATGCATGGTTTATGTATCCATCATAATCAAGGTCTCACAGGGTCACACAAACAAGGTTCAAAGTCACGAGCATGGAGTCAAGATTGAGAACAACCCACAAAGGTATGTACTAGGGAATTTTGTACCTGCCAAACGGGTTCTATAAAGGTTCCCAGAGTTTTCAATCTTCTATCGGATACTACCAGCACACACAACTGCTCATGGGCACCAATAATATTCCTAAAAAGACCTCGTCTGAGCGTAGCATCGCATGACAACAAGAACAAATTGGTACTTGAACTTGTTTCTGCGCTACATCCTAAAAAAAGGCTTAGATGGGTTAAAAGGGTTCTAGGTCATTCAGCTTCTACGGACACTCACTATTGAAAGTAATAGCGTTCTTACGATAGCTCGTAACAACATCTACTACCTTCCATGAGGCCTCCACTGATTGGGGTTCCACCATATGATGCTCATGTTAAGGATCGCTCCTGACATGCAACTATTGGTCTTACCACCTCCTATCTCAAGTTACTCACAAAAGTCCGGGTTAGAACTTTATCTCATATCACAAGGTATCACCCAAGTAACCACATAAACAGATAAGAATATATACAAAATAAGATATATACAAAAAGAAAAAGCAAACAATAAGCAATAACATAAACACACAGATAAACAAAATAGGCTAAACCCACTTAAGAAATTCCCCAGCAGAGTCGCCACTTTTCTGTAGCGGCGGAAAATTTGAGTTTAAGTCATTGGTTAACTTAATTCGTTAAAAAGCAAGAGTCGCCACCGAACTTTTTTGATTCCAAAAGAGGAAAGGGAAAAAACTCGAAAAAAACCACAAAAGAAATCTGGATACGGGGGTTGGTTATGTAAGGGGAAGGTGTTAGCACCCCTCACATCTGTGGTACTCCACAGGAACCTTTTGAAAATCTGTGTTTATGTTAGAACTATTTTTTTGTTTGCTAAAAGAAATGAGAAAAGAGATATATACAAAAGGAAAAGGTTATTTACAAAAGTTTGCTCGGCAAGATGTAAAATCTTGTGCCTACATACCTCCTCAGTGCAATGGAGAAGTCAGAGCATTTGTAGTTCTGCTCAAAAGTTTTGAAAAAAGGTTTTATTGAAAACAGTTTTAAAGGAAAGGAAGTGCGAGTGCACAAAAGGATTTTAAAGAAGATCACTCAACAAAAGTCGAGGTTTTATTATGAAAAGAGTTTTGAAAACAGGTCGATGGCGGTGCGCAAGACACTCGACTTACAAAGAGGTTGTTGGGAGCTTGGTATATGGACCAAGTAATGCGGGGGTGAACATTTTATTTAAAAGATGGAAGAAGTAAATAAAAACATACAAGCTCATACGGGTAAAATCCATACAAACAAGCATACAAGTTCAAGCATAAAGGGATGAACATGAAAGAGGTAAAATAAGAGTGTACGTGCACTAGTCAAAGACTAGCCTCTAAACGTGCAAGTGTGCATGTGTAAGTACGGTTGATGGCGATGCGTGAAGTGCGATCGACTTATGGTAGAAAACGGCTAAGAACCTAATAATCTTTTATTTTGAAAAACGGTTAAAAGCATGCAAGCAATAATAAAATAAAGCGGTAAAGGAAAGCGGTAAAATTATTACAAGGCTTCGGGGATGGGGATTACACACTTAATAAATGGGGATGAAAATTAACTACTAATTATTACAACCCAATCGAAATATTAAAGCCGAAAATAAAAGGATAATATATACAAAGATTAAAATGAGTTATAAAATGTCCACAATAAAATCCAATGGCTCAATGATAGTAGTACCTCACAAAAGTCAAGAAAATATTAGCAACGGATATATATAATGATGCATGAATAAATGACAAAAATATACTAACAAATATTAATCAAAATTAACTAAAGAAAGTCTAGGAGTAAGCATATTAAATCTAAAAAGAAATTAAAATAAGCAACATATTTTTGGTGTTTTTAATAACAAGAGAAAATCTGATTAATCTAAAATACTAACATATTTTGTATTTTTATCAATTAAAGGAATTAACAAGTAAATAAAAAAAACAACTAAAGTCTAATCATAAGGCAAGAGAAAACAAATGCTGGCCCAAAACAAAATATATCAACCCCAGGAGGAGGTACAGCGCTGGATCCAGGATGTATAAAGCCAATTCGGTGGGCTCATGATATGTTAGCCCAAGATCAGTTTGGAAAATCAGTCCAGGGGGTGTACTCCTAATAGGGTGTGTGGTAAATGACTGCAGGATTGGGCTTTCTACAACCAAGCCCAAAACGAAAAAATAAACCCTAAAAGGGACTTGGTGTTGTCCGCCCCTGACCTCACATCACTCTCCCCTGCTTTTCAATGTTTCTCTGTTCTTCTTCTCACAAATCGCAACAACAACAAAACTCTTCCTATCTCTCTATCTCTCGGCTAACAACAACAAGAACTACGAACTCTCTTTCAATGTTATACTCTCACAACAAAACATAAACTCTCAGCGTGTCCATTTTCAAATATCAGCAATACACAAACAATAGCTAACAGAGCATCGAATATAAACACAAATCAAGCAATGTCAACAATCATTTCAAGGAATTACCAAGCAGAAACAACAAATTCCATCAGAAACTCACAATCAACGGTAACTCGAAGGTAGAGAGCTTAGGATTACCGAATCGAAAGCTTGAAGGATGCGTCGAGTTGTTGCGTGACTCGTTGTTGTTGGAGATGCGGTCTACTTCGATCCAACGTTGTTCCGATCTGAAGTGTTCAGGGATCTTGAATTGAGTTGGCGACGATGATGATATTGTTGTTGTTCGCTTCGGTTTGTTTGGAAGCCTACGGAATCGGTAATGAGCGATGATGATGATGATGGAAGCTAATGATGATGAACGTCTCTGCTTGCTGTTGTTGAAGATGGAACACAAAGCTGTTATGTGTGTGGATCGGTTTTGTGAAGCGGTTATTTGAATCTGCAGGTTTAAAGGTGATGAAGTGATGAAGAGGACCGTAGCTGCAGGTTCAAACGTGAGGTGAAAGTATGAGGCTGTATCAGTGAGTTCTTTGTTTAGATTTTGCAGATGTGAGAAGTTTGTGATTTTCTTTCAGGTTATGAACAAGTGAATGATATTTGGAGAGGTTTTTGAAGGTTGTTTGGAGTGTTTATGGATCAGTGAGGTTTGAGAAATTTTGGAGGAAGCATCCGATATGAATTTGACAGAGTAACATTGCTTTTTCTTCCTCCCCTTTTTCAGTGTGAATGAGCTGATATTTATAGTGTGATGAGAGTGAGGATATAATAGTGATTTCATGAGGAGAATTTGGATCAGAACGAATCAAAAGTTTGTTATGATTTGGGAGAAAAACGCGTGAGGAAGAGGATGAAGAATTTACGATCCACTTTTCAGGGAAATTGGTGAGCAACGCGTGAAAATGCTGAGGTGGGCAAGAGGGTGAGAAAGTGTGACCTCTTGAGAAAATATCTTTTTCAATTTTTGTCTGTAGTCAAATTCTAGAAGATGATGATGTCATTGGAAAATGAATATTTTGCTGAGAAGAGAGAAACCGTGAGATTGGCACAAGTGGTCCCCATCTATTTTTGTTCAAAAATCTTTTAACACTTGGCTTGACTAAAAAATGTTGATAGGCTTTGGATCAAAATGACACGGGCCCTCTAATTTTGCATCCCTTAATTGAATTGGACCTATACAAAAAAAACAATAAAACAAGAAACAAGCAATAACAAATATGATAAAATTGATTTATTAATTTTAATTATAAACTCAACTTAAATCTAAATTGAATTTAAAATTAAAATTATAAATCCTAAAAAGTATTAGTAAAATAAACAAAAATGCTATTAATTCTAAAATGAGGTATGAAATGAATGTATGTATTTTTTTGAATTTTTGAATGAGAATGATGCAAATGAATGTATAAGATGCTACATATATATTTTTTATTTTTTCAAATGAATGCAAAAAATGAAAATTATGCAGATGAAAAGTCGGGGCAAAATTTAGGGTACAACAGCTGCCCCTATTTAATTATCTTTAGCCAAGTAACTTGAATGACCTAGTCATCAAGATATCATTGGCAGAAGGTAATTAAATACTTTAAAAAAATCTGAATTTTGCCCCTTGATGCAATGATATGTTATGCCATGAATGCAAGGACTCTTTTTTTTTTGTTTATATATATATATTTTTTGTATGATATGATATGAGACAGACTCGAATCTCTGTGGGGAATAAAGCGCCACGAGAGACAAACTATTGATGGAGAAACATGGTAAAGGACACAAGAACTCCGCAGGGGAATAAACAAAAGGAAAGAGTAATATACTCGACTAAAAGAAACGTCTGGGGAAAAGGTATGCGTCATCCATGAATAAAACTGGACTTCACAAGGGAAAGAGACAATCAACAGAAGCTTTCAAGAATAAAACACGAAAGGAACTCTGGACAGAAAAAACAACAGAGATGTTCAGAAAGACAGATCTCTGAAACCAACACCAAAAATCACTCAAGAGTAAAACATGAATGAATTTGGAAAGGAAGGCAAACAACAAAGGCAATCAAGATAAAACATGACTGGACTTCGAGGAGAGAATAGCTGAGGCATTCAAGATAAATCATGAATGGATAACGTTAAGGGAAATCAAGATAAAACATGATTGTGTAACATCCAGGACAATCAAGATAAAACATGATTGAGCAGCATCAAAGGTAATCAAGAGTAAAACATGATTGAACCTTGAGAAGAATGTATCAGAGACGTTCAAGATAAAGCATGAACGAAGCAGCATCAAATGGAAATCAAGATAAAACATGATTGAAGGTAGCCAAGATAAAACATGGTCGAAATCGATCAAGATAAAGCATGATCGAAGACAATCAAGATAAAACATGATTGAAGGGAACCAAGATAAAACATGGTCGAAAGCGATCAGGGTAAAGCAAAATCGGAGACAATCAAGATAAAACATGATTGAAGGGAACCGAGATAAAACATGGTGTAAGCGATCAGGATAAAGCATGATCGGAGACAATCAAGATAAAACATGATTGAAGGGAACTAAGATAAAACATGGTGTAAGCGATCAGGATAAAGCATGATCGGAGGCAATCAAGATAAAACATGATTGAAGGGAACCAAGATAAACCATGGTGGAAATCTTTCAGGAATGGCACTGAAAGAAGAGAGAGAAATCATAACATCCAGGAATGGAACTGAATGAAGAAAGGATACATCTAGGAACAACACTAGACGGAGAAGACAAACAAGTATCTGTTTTGGATAGGTGCCAAGTAAGTTGGACTCTGATCTCAAGATAAGATGTTGATAACAACAGGACCTCGGAAAGATGCAAATGAGCATGAATTTTGTTTCAATGCATGATGTTGAATCTTTCTATGCATGACGAATGATAAATGCAATACAATTGTTTGTGACAACTGAGGTAGACTCTTTTGTGAGGCAAGATTGGAACTCTGATTCCTCAATACGGGAACTCTGCCAACTCTGCTTGGGAAGAAGATGCTTAAACACACTCCTATTACATTGGTAACTGTATCAAACTGATGATCCTTTTGGGAAGGACTGATAAACTGCTTGGGGATTGATGAAGAAGATTGCCCCTGATTGACTAATTGTTGCAAGTTAACTGATCATGGCTTCAGTTGAATTGTACTGGGGATGAACTGATCATGGCTTCAATTCTTGAAATACATGTTGGGATGGCTTGCCCCAGTATAAGTCTTGAAATGATATTCTGATCAACAAAACTTGACTGGACGTCTGAACAACAGGATCTTGAAGTAACGTGCCCCTGATAGGATCACTGATCAAGTTTCTCGACTGTTTGAACTTCCTGAAAGATGAGTGCTTACTTGCAAATAAAATGTTCATTCAAGAATGGTAATTTTAATGCAATGCTCAAAGCATATTTTTGAAACCAAAGTCATTATTGGAATGATGTTATTGATGTAAAGCAAATGGAATCACTGGTCAAAACACAAAGGTTAAGATAATCAAAGTGATGGATAAAGCAAACAAATGATATCAAAACAAATGATTGGAAAATCTCATGGGAGTCAGGTTACGCAACCTTGTTGTAGTATGCTTTCAAAATAAACCTTGCTTCAATTAGGTCTTTTAAAGGTTGTAACGTGGCCAGGTTCATGGTTTTAGAAACAAAGGATATAAGGCTCAACTTTTGATTGTACCCACCCCATCTTCGTGATGATCTCCAGTCTTAAAACTCAGTTAATTCAACTTATGCATTCAAGTTCCAAGAGACTTCTGGATTTGCGCCTTTGATAATGATGATAGTTCACAAGCAAAGAGAATTTTTGAGATGGCAGTCACTTCTTCCTTTTTGTAGTCACAACATTTTGTTGCTTGAGGAATTTATTGACTTCTCTTTTTTTTCATCTTTTTCTTTTGATATCCCTAACTTTTGCCTGAACTGTTTATTTTTGTACTTACAGTCAGCGGGATGCCTTAATTTTTGCCTAAGTCATCCTTTTGATTTGACTTAGCAGGCTTTTCTTTGATTCTTTTTTTTTTAATACACATTTTCTTTGAAAGATAGCGACTTCCTTCCTTAATGATTGACGAACCATCATTGGCTTTTGATTGACATCTCCAACACTTCGTTGATGTATGCGGAGGAAAGCTTGTGATTGAAACCTTTGTTGAAAGGTGTACTGAATGATTCTCTTAAAATAGAATGCACAGTCAAATTAACTGAGAACTACCCTTCCCCAGGTTTAAAATGCGGGTTTTTTGTACAAAAAGAAACTCCTACTTCGAAGGCTCAAAGGGGTTAACAAGGGATTAACTTCCTTATTTCTCCAGTGTTTGGGAATTGAAGCAATGCCTGTACATCATCAGCAAAGTTTATTTGAAAGCATACAAGTCAACAACTTGGGTATTTCGTTGTCATCATCCTCCCTCCAATCTTTGCATAAAACACAAGTTTGATAGAGAAAGCAAATGGAAGAAAATTTTGTAAAAGAAGGCATAAACATAGTAGTAGATGTGAATGAATTCAAAATATGCAATGCTCATTTCATTAAAGTTAACATTCAGGAACAAACAAAGATTGAAAGCAAAATATACAATGAAGGAAATGCAAACAGTAAAGAAACAAAGGCCTAGTGATTAATCAGCAACAAGGATGAGCTATCCTGTCTGAAACACTTGGCTTTAGGAGACCATCTGGCTTTGACTTGTCTTCAGCCACTTTGATCTGGCAAAGGATTAGTGACAACGTTAGGACCCATATCCCTGAAAGATAGCATCTTTGATCTAACCAACTCTTGCACCAAGGTCTTCAAAGCATAACAATGTTCTAAATCATGGCCAGCACCACCCTGATGAAACTCACAATGAAGATCAGGCCGAAATCCTATTGAGGGAGGGTTTCGAGGAGGAGGCATGGCTCTTGTTGTAATTAACCCTTTCCGGACCAAAGTAGGATACAGTTCAGTGTATGACATAGGAATAGGATCAAAGTGAGTCCTATCACGATTCCGATCTTGTTTCTGCTTTTTGTTACCTTGAGAAGGAACAGACAATGGACGTTGATGCAGAGTCCTACGAAGCACTGATTGAGGAAAGCAAACAGGTGTTTCCTTCTCTACTCCAAAATATGAATCACATGACATAACAGATGGTTGCCCTTGATTTGAAGTAGCAACGGAAAAGGCTAAATGAGTATCCACTTGCTTTGTAATAATCGGAGGAAAGTTGCATTCTCTCTTCAACAAGACTTGCAGGGTTTCCATAATCTGATCCATCTGTATTTTCAACTGGCTAACCTCTGCTCTTAGCAACTCTTGGTCTTGTTGAAGTTCTTCCATACTCTTCAGATACATGTTTCTAGTTCAATGTGTCGAGGAATCAGCTTGACGGTAGACAGACAACACTGAAGATGGAGACAGACGAGGATAAGTTTTCTGGACAACCTGGATAAATGCATGAAGTATGCAAATGATGCAATGCAAATGCAATGTTGTTTTTGTTATTGTTTGATTTTCGAGGAATTCAAGTTATTAATTTGTAAACATCAAAGCATGAAGGAAGTAAATCCTAAATTTGATGAAAGCATTGATCAAGTTATCATCAAGATCAATCATCCATTTTGGTGGATTAGGGTTTTCACCCCATCAACACCCAAGATCCATTGAGTTTGATGAAACTTATGATGTTTACAAAGAAAGACCTATGAGTTCCTTGGAAATCAAACGAATGCATGGTTTATGTATCCATCATAATCAAGGTCTCACAGGGTCACACAAACAAGGTTCAAAGTCACGAGCATGGAGTCAAGATTGAGAACAACCCACAAAGGTATGTACTAGGGAATTTTGTACCTGCCAAACGGGTTCTATAAAGGTTCCCAGAGTTTTCAATCTTCTATCGGATACTACCAGCACACACAACTGCTCATGGGCACCAATAATATTCCTAAAAAGACCTCGTCTGAGCGTAGCATCGCATGACAACAAGAACAAATTGGTACTTGAACTTGTTTCTGCGCTACATCCTAAAAAAAGGCTTAGATGGGTTAAAAGGGTTCTAGGTCATTCAGCTTCTACGGACACTCACTATTGAAAGTAATAGCGTTCTTACGATAGCTCGTAACAACATCTACTACCTTCCATGAGGCCTCCACTGATTGGGGTTCCACCATATGATGCTCATGTTAAGGATCGCTCCTGACATGCAACTATTGGTCTTACCACCTCCTATCTCAAGTTACTCACAAAAGTCCGGGTTAGAACTTTATCTCATATCACAAGGTATCACCCAAGTAACCACATAAACAGATAAGAATATATACAAAATAAGATATATACAAAAAGAAAAAGCAAACAATAAGCAATAACATAAACACACAGATAAACAAAATAGGCTAAACCCACTTAAGAAATTCCCCAGCAGAGTCGCCACTTTTCTGTAGCGGCGGAAAATTTGAGTTTAAGTCATTGGTTAACTTAATTCGTTAAAAAGCAAGAGTCGCCACCGAACTTTTTTGATTCCAAAAGAGGAAAGGGAAAAAACTCGAAAAAAACCACAAAAGAAATCTGGATACGGGGGTTGGTTATGTAAGGGGAAGGTGTTAGCACCCCTCACATCTGTGGTACTCCACAGGAACCTTTTGAAAATCTGTGTTTATGTTAGAACTATTTTTTTGTTTGCTAAAAGAAATGAGAAAAGAGATATATACAAAAGGAAAAGGTTATTTACAAAAGTTTGCTCGGCAAGATGTAAAATCTTGTGCCTACATACCTCCTCAGTGCAATGGAGAAGTCAGAGCATTTGTAGTTCTGCTCAAAAGTTTTGAAAAAAGGTTTTATTGAAAACAGTTTTAAAGGAAAGGAAGTGCGAGTGCACAAAAGGATTTTAAAGAAGATCACTCAACAAAAGTCGAGGTTTTATTATGAAAAGAGTTTTGAAAACAGGTCGATGGCGGTGCGCAAGACACTCGACTTACAAAGAGGTTGTTGGGAGCTTGGTATATGGACCAAGTAATGCGGGGGTGAACATTTTATTTAAAAGATGGAAGAAGTAAATAAAAACATACAAGCTCATACGGGTAAAATCCATACAAACAAGCATACAAGTTCAAGCATAAAGGGATGAACATGAAAGAGGTAAAATAAGAGTGTACGTGCACTAGTCAAAGACTAGCCTCTAAACGTGCAAGTGTGCATGTGTAAGTACAGTTGATGGCGATGCGTGAAGTGCGATCGACTTATGGTAGAAAACGGCTAAGAACCTAATAATCTTTTATTTTGAAAAACGGTTAAAAGCATGCAAGCAATAATAAAATAAAGCGGTAAAGGAAAGCGGTAAAATTATTACAAGGCTTCGGGGATGGGGATTACACACTTAATAAATGGGGATGAAAATTAACTACTAATTATTACAACCCAATCGAAATATTAAAGCCGAAAATAAAAGGATAATATATACAAAGATTAAAATGAGTTATAAAATGTCCACAATAAAATCCAATGGCTCAATGATAGTAGTACCTCACAAAAGTCAAGAAAATATTAGCAACGGATATATATAATGATGCATGAATAAATGACAAAAATATACTAACAAATATTAATCAAAATTAACTAAAGAAAGTCTAGGAGTAAGCATATTAAATCTAAAAAGAAATTAAAATAAGCAACATATTTTTGGTGTTTTTAATAACAAGAGAAAATCTGATTAATCTAAAATACTAACATATTTTGTATTTTTATCAATTAAAGGAATTAACAAGTAAATAAAAAAAACAACTAAAGTCTAATCATAAGGCAAGAGAAAACAAATGCTGGCCCAAAACAAAATATATCAACCCCAGGAGGAGGTACAGCGCTGGATCCAGGATGTATAAAGCCAATTCGGTGGGCTCATGATATGTTAGCCCAAGATCAGTTTGGAAAATCAGTCCAGGGGGTGTACTCCTAATAGGGTGTGTGGTAAATGACTGCAGGATTGGGCTTTCTACAACCAAGCCCAAAACGAAAAAATAAACCCTAAAAGGGACTTGGTGTTGTCCGCCCCTGACCTCACATCACTCTCCCCTGCTTTTCAATGTTTCTCTGTTCTTCTTCTCACAAATCGCAACAACAACAAAACTCTTCCTATCTCTCTATCTCTCGGCTAACAACAACAAGAACTACGAACTCTCTTTCAATGTTATACTCTCACAACAAAACATAAACTCTCAGCGTGTCCATTTTCAAATATCAGCAATACACAAACAATAGCTAACAGAGCATCGAATATAAACACAAATCAAGCAATGTCAACAATCATTTCAAGGAATTACCAAGCAGAAACAACAAATTCCATCAGAAACTCACAATCAACGGTAACTCGAAGGTAGAGAGCTTAGGATTACCGAATCGAAAGCTTGAAGGATGCGTCGAGTTGTTGCGTGACTCGTTGTTGTTGGAGATGCGGTCTACTTCGATCCAACGTTGTTCCGATCTGAAGTGTTCAGGGATCTTGAATTGAGTTGGCGACGATGATGATATTGTTGTTGTTCGCTTCGGTTTGTTTGGAAGCCTACGGAATCGGTAATGAGCGATGATGATGATGATGGAAGCTAATGATGATGAACGTCTCTGCTTGCTGTTGTTGAAGATGGAACACGAAGCTGTTATGTGTGTGGATCGGTTTTGTGAAGCGGTTATTTGAATCTGCAGGTTTAAAGGTGATGAAGTGATGAAGAGGACCGTAGCTGCAGGTTCAAACGTGAGGTGAAAGTATGAGGCTGTATCAGTGAGTTCTTTGTTTAGATTTTGCAGATGTGAGAAGTTTGTGATTTTCTTTCAGGTTATGAACAAGTGAATGATATTTGGAGAGGTTTTTGAAGGTTGTTTGGAGTGTTTATGGATCAGTGAGGTTTGAGAAATTTTGGAGGAAGCATCCGATATGAATTTGACAGAGTAACATTGCTTTTTCTTCCTCCCCTTTTTCAGTGTGAATGAGCTGATATTTATAGTGTGATGAGAGTGAGGATATAATAGTGATTTCATGAGGAGAATTTGGATCAGAACGAATCAAAAGTTTGTTATGATTTGGGAGAAAAACGCGTGAGGAAGAGGATGAAGAATTTACGATCCACTTTTCAGGGAAATTGGTGAGCAACGCGTGAAAATGCTGAGGTGGGCAAGAGGGTGAGAAAGTGTGACCTCTTGAGAAAATATCTTTTTCAATTTTTGTCTGTAGTCAAATTCTAGAAGATGATGATGTCATTGGAAAATGAATATTTTGCTGAGAAGAGAGAAACCGTGAGATTGGCACAAGTGGTCCCCATCTATTTTTGTTCAAAAATCTTTTAACACTTGGCTTGACTAAAAAATGTTGATAGGCTTTGGATCAAAATGACACGGGCCCTCTAATTTTGCATCCCTTAATTGAATTGGACCTATACAAAAAAAACAATAAAACAAGAAACAAGCAATAACAAATATGATAAAATTGATTTATTAATTTTAATTATAAACTCAACTTAAATCTAAATTGAATTTAAAATTAAAATTATAAATCCTAAAAAGTATTAGTAAAATAAACAAAAATGCTATTAATTCTAAAATGAGGTATGAAATGAATGTATGTATTTTTTTGAATTTTTGAATGAGAATGATGCAAATGAATGTATAAGATGCTACATATATATTTTTTATTTTTTCAAATGAATGCAAAAAATGAAAATTATGCAGATGAAAAGTCGGGGCAAAATTTAGGGTACAACACTACTCTCAATCAAATTTTCGTCTCCAAACTAAGTTTAAAGCGTTTGAGCATAGCAAAGAGAACATAGAAAACTGCAATATAAAGTAAACTTTCTTCGTTTCATCTCACATTCCTTGCATTGATGCTGATTTTTGGATAAAAAACAACATCACTTTGAATATGCATATCCGAATTTCACCTACCATAATTCGAATGTGCTTATCCGAAAACATGTCTGTTACAAAAACAGAATATTGTTTTAACATGATTTATATTTTTTCCCCGTGTTAGGTATGGTGCACCCCGACAATATTCCCAAAGTTGTCGTAAAGGTTTCGAACAAGGTTAATGAAGATGCTAAGCCGAATGAGGTGAATGACGATGTTAAAACGAATGATGTCATGATAAATGTTCGACAATAATTTACGAATGAAAAAGTTTCACCTCTCGTCAACATATGCTTGAATGGGTCCGAATGGAAGCTAGTAAACTTGGGTTTGACGTTGTGGCTGGAAGGTCCAAAAATGACACTAGTATAAGGCAAGCATTTGTTGTTATGACATGCGAGAGAAGTGGGATATATGTTTCAAAAATTCGGAAGTTAAAACACGATGACACGGGATCGAGAAAATGTGAATATCCGTTTAAATTACGCGCTTCTTGTAGGGTGGATGGTTTATGGCGGTTTAGTGTCATTTCCGGTATGCATAATCATGCGTTGGACTCCAAGCTACAAAGACATCCAATTCTTTGTTAGTTTAAGTCGGAAGAGAAGGAATCTATTTCAGAATTGTCGTTAATCAAAGTTGCGTCGAGAAACATACTTACCGGTTTGAAATGGAAAAGACGACAAAGTGTTCCAAATATCAAGTCGGTATACAATGAACGATATACAATGAACGTTCGCCGAGTTGATTACCATATTGAATTCTCTCTTGCAATATCCAGAGAATCGAAAGATGGTCAAGCTTGAGTATCGTTCACCTTCACTTGATACTAAAGGAAACATAAAGTTCACCCCGTTTGAGCTCAAGAACGACGACAACTTAGAGGTTATGAAGGCTACTTTTGAACGATACTCTTCTAAGGGTCCAATTGAGGAGGATGCGAAGCTTCAAAGATCGAGAGAATATGTTATCAATATGTTGCAATGTCCTCATCTACCTGTTTATAATAATATGTAATGTTAAATTTCTGTAGAACTATCTATGTAATTTCGATAAATTATGTTGAATCTATGTTATGTTGTTTTGATTTTAAGGAATTTGATTATGTCTGTCCCAAAGATGAATTTGGAGATGCATATCCGAAATAGGCAATCAGGTGGCTACAGATATGCCTATCTTAATCAATTTAATATCTACCCTATCATAAAGCAAATTATTCTTAATATCTACCCTCATTCGCATGGGGTTGGTCAAATCGATAATGGATTTATTACGAATTATCACAGAGCAGGTGTTCTCCTAAAAATGCATATCAAGCTTAGACTTTTCTGGCATAAGACAAGAAGTCTTCAGGTCAAACTCATGCCCTAGGTGCTTGGCAATTGGTGTGATCAATCCCCACCAAAATGAATCTAGCAGGTGCTCTCGACACCCTCCCCTAAATAGTTAGTTGTGAAGGCAGCAACATTAACCAGTTCATCGTTAATCACAATGTGCATGAAAATAACTCTCGTTAGGTAACCACGTCTGTACTGTCGCCCCGACCAAATAGAGTATATGTAAGTACAAACCTACACTCACCAAGAAGTTTTCGATTCATGGCAAACATCGTAAGTGAACAAAATGTCGAGACTCAAGTGAATGACTGAAAGAAAGACAAGATTTTGGGATACAAGACACTTTAGGTCGACCTATACATCCCTTAGGCCGACCCAAACTGAAGCAAATAATCAAGGTTCACCTCTGTCCCATTTAGGTCAACCCAACCAAGTAACTAGGTCGACCTAAACTGAAGAAAATCCACAAGAACTCAATTCAACTGTCATTAGGTCGACCCAAAGCTCATGCAGGTCGACGTTACTGAACACAAACAGAAGTATGGTGAATCTGGTCCATTTAGGTCGACCCAATCAATGAGGTAGGTCGACCTATTACCTCAAAATCTGCCAAAATGATGCGCTTCAGCTGCTCTTGGTGTGCTGCACCTATTTATATCATTTTCTGTTAGTTATTCATTTTCAACACCAACAACTGAAAGATACACAAAGGCTTCTCATCTTCGTTCTTCTTCTCAACTCCAACACAATTACACACAATCATTCTTGCGTTGAGGGTTTGTGATCAAGATCGATAACGTCCATGGAAAGGAATTGAAGGTTCCCAGTGGGTGAAGATTTGTGGGGTTTTTGGTGAATAAAATCTGCGGATTTTGTCCTCCAAGATTGGTGAATTCTGGGGGTTTTTATCAAGAGGCTTCATCAACGATTCAGCTGAGTGTGAATATTGAAGAACAAAGGTTCAAGCAATTCACAACACTGCAGAAAGGGAATCAACGACAAGCTCTTGGAGGTTACTTGATTTGACTCAAGATCAAGGGGAAGAAGATACAAAGAATCAACATAATCGGTTTATCGTTATTGCTTTGTTATCTTCTTTGTACAAACTGTTTTCAATCATAATGAAAGACATCCCAATTCCCGTTTGGAATTAGGGGCAGATGTAGTCGTAGCAAGGACGATCGACGAACTGCCTGAACAAATATCGTGTTCTTATTGCTTTTATCTTTTCGTTTACGTTTCGCTTATTTCTGGTTATAATTGCAAATTGATCAAAGTTTCAAGTGTTAAACTTGTGTTATAAGATTCTGCATAAACACCACAAGTCACCACACTTTGAATCATAATCAATTTGGACATTATCACCAAGTGTTTGATACATTGCTTCAACTATTATCAAGTCATTGCAAACAAAGTCAATCAAGCAAATAGTTAAACGATCTATATTAGCTTAACCGATTGATTCTCTAAACTGTTTTCATCTTTAATTCATAACTATTTTGTGGTTTAAACACATATCCGATTCTTTCAATAGTGGTTCGGAATAGACGCGAGTCGATCCCGAAACACTTTCGCCTAAGTTTAAGAAAAACCCGAAAAATTCCGAGGCATCTATTCACCCTCCCCTCTAGATCCTTAAGCCTAGCGTCTAACAGTATAAGCCAGGGCTTTTTGAACATATCTAAAACATGAATTTTGGATAACAGAGGCTTCTCTCCAATGGCAGTATAAACCTGCTCGCCGGAGATTAACGCCTAAAATTTTGCGTCTGGAAAATCAATTGGGACATCTCCTGACCCATTAGTAGGAAATCTGAGAATGTTTCCCAATTACTCTACATTGAATTCATGATTCGTATTAAACAAGCTAAATCAGAGATTATTAAAGTAGTGCCTGACACTCTCTACCCACTTTTTCATTAATTTAAACTCTATAGTGCTTAGAACCTCTAGAATTATACGTTTATAAGTGGGGTTTCCCCTCTGCATAAATTCGAGCATTCCAATAGAATTAAATATTATATCAACCTCATTTTTTAAGAGCTAACCTAGCAAGAGTATTTTCACATACATACCTTGTTGGAGTTAACCTCCGCTAAGACAGGATTGAGTATCTTTTTGCTTGATCATCATTATCGAAAATAGTGCCATGAGGGAAATGATTTAGATGATGTGTATGCTATTTATTATGATCATCAAGAAGGGGTATGAGAAAACTAACAAATAAATATTTTTATATTTTTTATTCATAATTTATTGTTTGTAAATATTTCTAAATATTTTTACATGTGTGCCAAAAGGTGTTATTATTTCAACTTATAGATATTCAACGACCAAACTCCAAAAGGCTTATGTTCATATTGTGCATCTTGCTTCCTTTAAATTTATGAGTCAAGTGCACACTAATTTTTTATGTTGGTTGTTTTCTTGTTTGATGTAACAATATATGAAATGTGTGTCATGTTGGTTTTAATGTAATAATTTATAGTTTTTGTTTATAATGTGTGTCATTTTGGTTTTGGTTCACAAATTTAGTCTAGTTTGTTGCTATTTTAGTCTAAGTTTATGTTTGTGTTATGTTTCATAAAATACAGATTATAATGAAAAATATGTAAAATTAAAAAAATTTATATCTAAAAAAATAATGTATTTTTTGTTTTTGGACCTCTCAACTAAAAGAAAAGTGATCCTCTCAACCCATCCCCTCATGTTAAAGGCACATTAATGGTGGAAATCTAAGCTTTTTACCTCGGTTAGCATTTCAATACAATCCATCATTTTAAAAAATGTCAAAATATTGTTGTGAATTAAACTCATGACTAAACAACTTTTTATTTTGGTCAATATTTCAACTGTGAGAAATAATAGTGCGGCTATCCAATTTTTCACCTCGTCCAATAATGAAAAAAAATTTAAAAGCTTTTAATATTTTAAAAAACATTTTTATTAAAATCATTTAAAAAATAAAAATAAAAATGTCTTTTTTAAACCTAAACAAACAAGCTTAAACTCATATTAATCCGGAAAGTAGAGAACATTCTTTCTTCGGATGTAATTCGGTGGAGGTAGTGTGGAGGGAGGTGGCGGTATGGATTGGAAAGGAGGTGGGAGAGATGGAAGAAGATTGTTTATCAAATTTTTCGGATTGGTCCCTATTTTGTAAAAAAAAGAAGGTGAAAGGAGGAAAAATAGGAATAGTTTGGTTAGCAACCATTTGGTTCCTTTGACTAACTAGGAACGGTATTTGTTTTAGAAACGAAGTTTGGAATGTGAATAATACGGTATGGAGTATGTTGCACCCCAAAATTTGCCCACATATTTATTGCTAACTGGTTTAGACTTGACATTTCATATGCATATCTCCCTTAAGTCATCAAACACATCACACATCATTAATCAATAACTTTGCATTGAATCAAGGATCTTGGAAGTCAGGGTTTTTATATGGTCATTCATGGTGGATTTCTTTCTCCTAAAGTTACAGGGGTTTTCCTCTATGAAGATTCATCAAGGGTAAGAGGATAATGGTTTTTAGGCGCGGCGTCTGAATTTGTTAATTCCACTCAGGTTCACTGGATTTCATGCTAAGATGGTCTCCTATGCTTCAAGTCTTGTCTTCATCCAAAGGATTCCTCAGGATATTCTATTTGTAATCATTGAGTCAAGGGGTTTGTGGAGTGGATTGCAAAGAGAACGAATCATGATACAAGATTATGAGCTTAAAGAGAGCGTTGTATTCAAGGCACCACTATATGTTCAATTTGTTGGTAGTTTGGTTTGAATTAAGGAATTGAGATTGAATTAGATTCACAATGATTTGAGGATGAATTTGATTCGATGATATGATTGATTCTATTCGAATTTCTATCAATTGAAGAAGATTATGTCCAAGCAAGACGTGAGTTCATTGGAATCAATACAATTTGGTTCTCATATTATCATTTGTTATTTGTCATGCCTGGTCGGTTTGAATTACAAAACTTAATTGGACATAAGTGTTCAAGTATCATCATCCTTTCATTAAAAAAAAAAAAAGATATCCATTACAACAGAGTTCAAATATTCTACATATTTCCATTACACATCCAAACCAAATACTCCAAGAAACTGATATCTTTTGTTACAAGCACAAAGAAATCAAGGTACATAAACGGAACGCCTAATATCAAAGTTTCAATGTTATATTCATGAAATCAATCGAGAAAACTCGCAGCTGCAACAAAGGGACCTACTGCATTCACACGCGAGCCAAAACCGAAGTGCCACAAAAAAGTCCATCTGTAAGAACAATTAAACACCAGCCACAACAGAGATATTTTCCACCTTCCAAAGCTGCCAGCACTCAGCATAACTCAGTACCTAGGAGAGCCGAAAAAAAACTGTTAACCATGTCATTTGCAGAGAGAAGCTTCAGCTAACAGAAACAGAAAATTGAAAAAGAAAATGACAAGCTCACAAAGCTAACCAAACTACATCATAACTCACCATTCCACATTGTACTAGCCCAATTCAGCCTTCCTCTTTTAACTAACAAAACCAGTTCCTAACAGTTCCATACCAAATACAACAGCCCTGCACCAACACACATTCATATCAATTCAAACCATAAACCAAACAAATAGGCCATAACAGAATTTTCATACAACTTCTAGCTATCCTTCTAACTAACCTAACTGTCAGCTTCAGAAATATCTAAACAGAAAAAAACAGCTTTGTAACTAATTTCCAACCAATTCTAACCACTTTCTAACAACCTAACTTCCCATAACAGAATCTATAACTACCCTGCATCAAACCATAACCATCAAAGACAGAATTGAAAACAAAAGAGGAAGGGATGAGAAATAGAAGATAACTGAAAACTAACAGAAAATCAGAGAGAAAAACTCACCTCTATAAATCAGAATCACTCCACCATTTTCACAATCCTCCACCATTCATTCATCATCACTCTCTTCACTTCATCACCATAACCTTCCTCTCCCACCTTCATCCTCTCTTAGCACAATCTTCATCATCCATCTTCTTCCACTCTTCACAAACTTCATCTCCTCCAATCTTCTGAATTCAACATCTTCATCGATCCCTCTCAACCTTCATCACAGTCTTCGGCAAGCATCGATCTTCAATCTCCATTGCTCTCACCTTCACTCAACCATATCTTCATCTGCAGAAGCACATCTTCATCATCTTTCTCTCGATTCCTACACATTCATCCTTCAATCTCTTCAATCGTTCTCTCTCAATTCAACAGTCCATCCTCATCCATCTTCTTCACCAACCTGCATCTTCCATTGACAACTTCATCAATAATCAACAAAAACAGAATCACAGCAAGAATTGGGGGAGGACAATAACAGAATTGTAACAAACTGGTAACAACCTTTCGGAATCGTAATTCTTCGCCACAAATTCCTCACTCTTCTTCATCCCTGCCGAACCGAATCTCCATCTTCTATTATCTTCAACAACAACACACATCAATCATCATCACACCACAATCACAACAATCGTATCGCAGCGCCGAGTCAGAGACGAAAATAAAGAAGAAGCACAAATCGAGCCATACCCGAGTTCTTAGGAGTTCTTCGGATTTCGTATCAGTTTCGTCAAAATCGAACAAGCATCGGACGCACTCCGATCGTGGTTCAAGCCCTGAGTCTGTGTTGCTAGCCATCAATTTCGTTCGGGAGAGTGAGAGCTGAGTCGAATCGGAGACGAAATAAAGCTTGAATCTAGAGATAAGCAATGGCGGAAGGAGGTGTGTGTTTCATGGCGGCGATTGCGATCTGAACCGGGGAAGGATTCATTCATCCACGCCGTTTCAATCGTGAAGAAGAAGGGAGAATAAGCTGAGAGGTCACATTTTCTTAACCCTAATCCTCTTTGCCATGTTAATTTTTCTTTTTTTTTATTTTATTAAAATTGTTAATTGAAAAAAGATAATAAAAATCTGAATGTGATAAATCTCTTTGGGCCTTGTCACCATGGATCGCTGTTCACACACCCTTATGGCCCATGACACGCCGTTTTTGGCTAAAAATCTGTACACAAAAATCCCTTGGGCCGAATTTCTGATTGCACCTCCCTCTGAGGCCCAGGCGCCATTTTTGGCATTTCCCAAAAACTACAACAAAAACTCTGTTGGGCTCTTTGCCCGGGCCTGCGCCCCATTTACTACTGACACCACCATTTTCAGGCATTCATCTCTCTGAGCCCATTATTTCATGTTAAATTTAGATTTTTGATATAGGTTTTGTTCAACTTTTTTTTAGACGATAAAAAGCATGTAAAATCATAATCTTCTCATTAGATTTTTAGATAATAATAACATTTATCATCATAATTTTTGTTTGATTTTTAGGTAATGGAAAATGACATAGAAAACAATAAAAATAATAGTTTTAGGATTAATAGATTTTTAGTGTATTTAGGCTTGAACTAGATTTCCTTTGTTGACAAAAACTCATAAAAATAGTAGATTTTAGGTTAATTTTGACATTAATCCTTTCAATTCTCCTTCATGAAAAAAAACCCATAAAAATAGTAGTATTTTTTAGGTTAACTTTGTACTAATGCTTGAATTGTTTTTGTACCATTTCCATGCTATTTTTTGTATAATTGTTGTGTGATTTTGTTACTTGTTTTTGGCCATATTTTTGGCCCACTTCATTAATACCATTTTAATGCTCCTTTTAGAATTTAGTCACCATGTTAACTTTAGAATTAGACTTAGAATAACAATTAGATTAGAAAATAGGTTAGTTCCCCTTTTTCATCCTTTTTTTTTCTTTTCAACTTTAAATCATTAACAAATAAAGATGCGAATCACATTAAGAAAGTGATAGAGAAATGAGTGGGATTCATTCCCTAATCTGTTTCTCAATCACTTAGTGGCATAGAAATGAGTGGGTTTCATTCCCTAATCTGTTTCTCGGTCACTACTTAATGGGAGAGAAATGAGTGGGATTCATTCCCTAATCTGTTTCTCGAACATTAATTAATGGGATAGAAATGAGTGGGATTCATTCCCTAATCTGTTTCTTGAACATTATATGATGGGATAGAAGTGAGTGGGATTCATTCCCTAATCTGCTTCTCGATCATTATACATTTTTATGTGATTCGAATCGCAAAGTAAATTCCCTTAAAAAATACCTAACCAAAAACACTTAAAACACTTAATAAAGGTTCGAATTAAAACAAAGTGACGAAGTGGTGCGAAACCTTGTATTGGGTTTTGTTCATCATGTAGTTGCATAAAAAACACAAACCGAGTTCATTTTCTTTTGCCTTGTTAGGCGCTTAAGAACAAGTTAAGTCCTTTCCAAAATTAGGCGTATAAGTCTCCAAAGGTCGAGCATCGTGGATTGTGACCTTAACCTCTGTTCAACTAAAAAACACAAAACAAATGGAAACTATGGAGCCGAACTACGGTCGCTCTGATTCCTGTTAAGGGATACGTAGGCATTGGGTCGCGGGGCCTAAGCGAGCACACTTGTAAATAATTCCTTCTTTTCCCCGCATTTCTTTTGCATTCATTCGCATATAGTTTTAGACATTAGACACCCTTTAGATAGAAACAAACATAGGTGGATACCATCGAGTACGATGGGCGTGAGGGGTGCTAGCACCTTCCCCTTGCGTAACCGACTCCCGTGCCCTGTTCTCTGGTCGAAAGACCTTGTTCTTTTTCTAAGTTAGGTTTCCTGGTATTCCTTTCCCTTATGGGATAAATATATTAGTGGCGACTCTGATTCCATTTTTCGCGGTAGCGACAGCTGGCGACTCTGCTGGGGATGTGATAGACCTGTGCTGGTCCATTCTTAGCGAGTCGATCCTAGCCTTTGTTTGTTTTGTTTATTGGGTGTTTCTTTGTTTGTTTTTTATATGTTTATATCCTGTATATAAATGCTTGCATATCATGTCTATTTTCCTGCTTGCATATCATGTTTACTTTCCGCATGCATCTGGACTATATTATGGGTCCCCGTGGGGACCAAGTATTTTCTCTGTTTGCAGGTTGGGTGGGATGTTCTATGAGGTAAAAGGCCTAATACCCAGGCCAGAGTTGACACATAGGATACCTAGGATAGAGTGGATAGTCATGACGACAACAGAATGTCAGGTTCTGTTGATTGCGATCATGAGACCTACGACCAGTTGAGGTTCAAATGAGATACCATTGTTGGCATGTATTTGCAATGATGATGGTGTTTCAGGAGAACTGTTAACGCTGGAGACCTTTTGACCTACCCTGATCTAGATTCACCTGTGAGTGGAGAGGGATATACATGACAGGTACCATTGGTGACTATTCTATTCTATTGGTGACTATTGTTTCTCCTGGTATTCAAAAAGGTGTCGGACCTTTGATCTCATGACATTCGACCTACCAAGGCTTTACATCAGTTATTCAGAGGATTGTACAGTGGTTACTAAGATTATATGGACCTTGATCTCATGCTTTTGCATTGCATGACATTATCACTCTATCCACTTCATTTGTGGGGGATTCTAAAGTCTATTTCCAAAAAAAAGAAGGAAACAAAAAAAAGTAGAAAAACAGATAAGATGGAAAAGAAAAGAAAAAAGAAAAGATACTATATGCAAAAAAAAGCTTTGATAAAAGAGAAACAAAAAATATGAAAAGACTTTTGGATTCCCCGTAAATGAAACATGCATTCATAATATCATGCATTTCATGGCTCGATCAGAAGCTTATGGGGGCCCTTTGTATTCAGATTCTGACTTCGGCAACAAATTGACTTCTCACTGCTACGTGCTCGAAGATTAATGATGGAACAACTCCGTGAGGACTTAACTCAGATGAGGACAGAAATGGGGATTAACCTGAATCATTGTATGGAGGCTGTTCAAGCCCTTGCTTTTAGACACGAAGAATTGAGACAGGTTCTTCAGAGACCGGATGCAAATGTTAATCTCAACACAGGAGAAGGTCTTGTGAATCAGAATGTCAGAAATACTGTTGAGATTCCAATTCCTGTTAAGGAGACTTCGCATCATGAGAATAATTCAGAACTTGAAGCCTTCAGGTTCCCGATTGACGAGTTCGACAAAAGGTTCCATCTCCTGGATGAAAGGTTGAAAGCCATAGAAGGTCGTGACTCCATTGATTTAGATGCTGCTGGTTTGTGCCTAGTGCCTGGTATTAAGATTCCGGCTAAGTTCAAAGTTCCCAACTTCGAGGACTACAAGGGTACCACATGTCCGATAGCTCATGTCAAGGCATTTTGCAACAAAATGGCTCCTTATGCTGAGGATGACAAGTTGTTAATGCATTTCTTTCAGGATAGCCTCAGTGGCACATCTCTTGAGTGGTATAATCAACTCGAAAGAACCAATGTCCGAACTTGGAAAGAACTAGCAGAAGCCTTTGTCAAGCGTTACAAGCACAACAGTAACATGGCTCCGACCAGAATGCAACTCCAAGCTTTGACTCAGAAAACTGACGAATCATTCAGAGAATATGCCCGAAGATGGAGAGAATTAGCTGCTAGAGTTCAACCTCCACTCTTAGAGAAAGAGCTCATGGATATGTTTAAGGATGTGATGGAAAGTCTGTACTACCAATGCCTGGCTGCATGTAAGGCCTCTGACTTTGCAGAACTAGTTCTCGTCGGAGAACTAATGGAGCATGGTATCAGGAATGGTGATGTCCAAGTTGTTGATACTCCTTCTAAATTCCATAAGCAAATGAATGAAGAGACCAATGCAGTTTCTGCTTATGAAGAGGAATCTCCTGATTATTCTCCTGATCATATCTCTTGTCATGAAACAGTAGCAGTAACTCCTGTTCAGGATGACCCACAAATTTGTGCTGCGACTCACACTCAGCCTCCCACTCAGTTTGTTCAACGGAAGTCTGTTCCATGTGATCAATCAGTTCAGTATGTGCCACAAAGGCAGAATTATCAACAGAATCGTCACCCACATGGAAGAAAGAGACACAGAAGGCCAAAGAGAGTGTATGATCCTATTCCTATGACTCGTCATAAGCTGTTTTCTCACTTGATCAATCTTTCCTTGGTAGAACCAAAGCAGCCGAAGCCTGTTCGTTTCCCGTATCATGTGGGATTTGACCCTAATGTTAGTTGTGACTACCATGCTAGGGCACCTGGTCATTCGATTGAAGATTGTCAACCATTCAGAGACAATGTTCAAGACCTGATTGATGCCCAGGCTATCACTTTTACACCTGAGGGCCAAAATTGAAGTTCTCCTTTGACTCAGTGGATCTTCTGAAGCAATAAGTCTATACGGAGTCAAGTCTCCATACAATGGCATTCATTTAGTTCTCTATTGCATTTCATTTGTAATCTTTCTTTGTTTGTTTAAGCATTGCTAGCATGTAAAAATTTGTTAATTTTTGAATGAAAATCATAATACATTGTTTATGTTTGTCTTGAAGTAATCCATTCGTTTTCACTATAAAAAAAGGTTTTGGCATTACGATACCAACTTTTACTAATCGCTTGCTTAGGCAACTAGCTGAGGGAGAATGATGAAAAAAATGAAAAATATCTAATTGTGTGTTTTTGAATAAAACCCTACTGAGGATGTACCGGTATTGTTTCAAATCCCCAAACACCGGAGATATAAGGGAGATAGACCCTCGTTAACCCCCTTTGAGCCTTGAAGTAGGAGTTTCTTTTCTGATCAGAAAAAACCCTTAATTTTAACCCAGGGGCAGGGTAGTGTTCAGTTAATCTGATTGAATGTTCAAAACTCATAAAGGGTACGCATCCAAAGATACAACAATGGTTATCCGCCCAGAGGTTGGGGAAAGTCAAAACCGTGATGGTTATCCTTCACCTACCAAGAGGACAAAAGACGATGCCACAATGGTAACCATTCATCAATCATGGAATGAGGCAGTCGCAATCACTTCCAATGAATCAAAGACAAAGTGAGGTCACACGACTTGTTCAGAAAAAAAAGCAAAAAAAAAAGGCAAAAAAAAAAAAAGAAAAGAAAAGAAAAAGGATGAAAGAAAAATATAGCAATGAAAAGAAAAATGATGGTGAAAATAAAGCAAGAACAAAGTCGCGTGATAATGAATCAAAAAAAGATAAAAGATGAGCGACTGCCATGTCCGAAAAACCTCATTGATTCCTCAACCGTTTCAAAATTCCTTGTGAGGGATGAACACTCATGTTGAGTTAATTGAACTTAGGAATGGAGAACATCATGAAGGGGTGGGTACTAAATAATTTTGAGCCTACAAAAATCCTTTGTTTCTGAAAACCATGAACCCGGCCAAGTTACAACCCTTAAAAGTCCTAATTGAAGTAGGGTTTATTTTGAAAATGCACTCCCATGAGATAGCATTAAGCTGACTCCCAATGAAGCGTAACACATATCTATGTTGGTATCGTATGTCCGCTTTTATATCCAAAAATGGAGGTTGTGATAACTAGTGTTTCATTCACAAGAGGTTTCAACCTCATTTCAAAAAGTTTTTTAAACTTCAAGACTAGCATAGGCTTTGCATTAGAATTATCATTCTTAGAATTAACATTCTTTTGCATACAAAGCATTTGCTTAAACATCAAGGAAATTTCCATGATGAGAATCCATGAGGAGCTTGATCATGTCAAAGTAAAAGAGACTTGAGAACTCCGTAGAGCAAGAAGCTAATCATTTCAGAGGCGTGATATCAAGGGGCATGTTGCCTGAAGACTTCATTGAGCATAGACAGTTGGTACTTCCGTTGATTGGTTACCCTGAGGAGAAAAGTTTGAATACTCTGCTGAGCCTGAACAGTTTGATATCCAAGTGATTGACTATCCTGAAAGAGGAAATCCGAAAGCTCCATTGAGCATGATAAATTTGCTTTCACAGTTTGTTTGACTTTAAAGGGAGTAAATTTGCGGATTCTAGAAAGAGGTACATAATCAGGGGCAATCAAATCGAGGTGTGATCTCTCAAATCCATTTAATATGGGGCAATCTAGTCGAGGAATCTCTCTCAAAATTCAGTCAACCTGGGGCACAATCTTTAAGGAACCGTCATTCACTTGTAAAGTGCAGTTGACCATCACAAAGTTGAGAAGTATCATAATGCTCTCCCCCAACAAGGTTCCATTCCTTAAGCATAGGAGTTTATTTCTCCTTGAAAATCTTTCCCCGAGTATAGGAGTTTATTTCTCCTGAGAGTTGATTCCATTCCTCAAGCATAGGAGTTTATTTCTCCTAGAAAAGTCACTCCCCAAGCATAGGAGTTTATTTCTCCTCGGAGTTGTTCCACTCCTCCCAACAAGGTTTCTTTATATGGATTTATAATCCCCAACCTGGTGAAAAGAGGGAATCTCCTCAAATTGAGAATCCTCAAAGCATGGCACATGGTGAGAAGTCATAAGTTATGTTGTGCTTTGCAAGTCAACAACAAGAAAGGGTATCTTGAAAGATTGGCATCCCCACAAAGTTCTCAACACCAAGGGGATTCTCCCTGGTGTTTATCTCGCTCGAGATCAAAGATGATATTCGATTGAAAAGATAATGTATTCCCTGAAGGGACCCCAATGGTTTTGCTTCTCTATCACACTAATGCCTTTATTTGGCATTTTGCATATAGTTTCATTGCATTCACATCGCATCTACAAAAATGCGTAGCATTTCCATGAATATGGAGCATTACGCCATTGAAAAAATTCAAACATGCATCAATGCATAAGTCGGTTTGAATGTGCTCCAAAGGCACAAAGTAATATACCCCCAAAAGAAGTCTCACTTTCTCCCTCCAGTGGGGATTGGATACAAAGTCCTTCTTCGCTAAGATCATTTTATCTATGGTTATTTCCCGTTTGCTGAGCTCAATCGTTTGAATAACCCATACTTTGTGCGTGGAAATTCGAATGGTTGTCACTCTTGTAGAATTACACCCCGCCTTTTGGCCTGAGGGAACCATGTAATTCTTATGTTCTGTAAGTAACAATATCTTCTTCAAAGTCCAGTGTTTGCTGGCACTATCTAATAGAGTCTGGTCGTCGCCAGTCCTCTCTTCGTATTCACTTTTTGTGAGTCCCCTTACTGCCTTTTGCATAAGGGATACCTCTTGCTTCTTGCAAGCTTGCCTTGGTTATTTTCCCGTACGCTGCGTGCATATTAGAGTGCGAATGAGGGTGGGCATTCAACCCATCTCATTTTTCAATCATTTGGGTAACCATACTTGGTGTGTGGCAATTCGAATGATTTCCACTCTTGAAAAGTTACACCCTGCCTGTTGGCCTGTGGGATTCATGTAGCTCTTGCACTCCGCGAGCATCTATGCTTTCTTGAAAGTCCAATGTTTATTGGCGCCCCGTAATTGAGTCTAGTCATTACTAGTCTTCTTGCAGTCAAGTCCAATAATTATTGGCATCGCTTTCAAATCTAGTGTTTAATAACATCCCCAATAAAGTCTAGCCATTGCTGGTCCTCTTCGGTCAAGTCCAATGATTATTGGCATCCCTTTCAAGTCCCGTGATTATGGGCATCCTTCGGTCAGGTCTAGTGTTGATTAGTCCTCCCCGTTCAAGTCCGGTGGTTATCGGCATACCCCTTCAGATCCAGTTCAGATTCCAACCGTTGAGTTGTGAGTCCTTTGTTTTCCGACCTCGAGTCGTGAGTTTCCGACCTTTTGTCGTGAAGATTCCAACCGTTGAGTTGTGAGTCCTTTGTTTTCCGACCTCGAGTCGTGAGTTTCCGACCTTTTGTTGTGAAGATTCCAACCGTTGAGTTGTGAGTCCTTTGTTTTCCGACCTCGAGTCGTGAGTTTCCGACTTTTTGTCATGAAGATTCCAACCATTAAGTTGTGAGTCCTTTGCTTTCCGACTTTTAGTCGTGAGTTTTCCAACCGTCGAGTTGTGAATTTTGAGTTTCCGACTTTTAGTCGTGAGTTTTCCAACCGTTGATTTGAGAGTTCTGAGATTCCAACCGTTGAGTTGTGAGTTTTGGGTTTCCGACCTCGAGTCGTTGAGTCTTTCAATCGTTGAGTTGTAAGTCTCGAGTCTCCGACTTTGAGTCATGAGTTTCCCAACCTTTGAGTTGTGGATACTTGTCATATACTCTAAAAAAAAGTTTCATGGCAAATCAACCTCTTGCACTTGCCTGTTGCAAATAGGCATTACAATGTTTCTTCTTTCCTTCGAGGAAATCCTACGGGAATATCATACGGTTACTTGCTGAAGCTTGTTAAGCGGAGACATCCAAAAGAAAAAGAAATAGTACATCCATCTGTTACTCAGAGCGCAAATTTTCTGGTACTTTAGTATTTAATCTTCTTCTACCTCGAATGTTCGAAAGGCTAGCGCCAATCTCACCTTCAGGTTTAAGACGATTAAATAGGGGCAGCTGTTGCACCCCAAAATTTGCCCACATATTTATTGCTAACTGGTTTAGACTTGACATTTCATATGCATATCTCCCTTAAGTCATCTAACACATCACGCATCATTAATCAATAACTTTGCATTGAATCAAGGATCTTGGAAGTCAGGGTTTTTATATGGTCATTCATGGTGGATTTATTTCTCCTAAAGTTACAGGGGTTTTCCTCTATGAAGATTCATCAAGGCCAAGAGGATAATGGTTTTTAGGCGCGGCGTCTGAATTTGTTAATTCCACTCAGGTTCACTGGATTTCATGCTAAGATGGTCTCCTATGCTTCAAGTCTTGTCTTCATCCAAAGGATTCCTCAGGATATTCTATTTGTAATCATTGAGTCAAGGGGTTTGTGGAGTGGATTGCAAAGAGAACAAATCATGATACAAGATTATGAGCTTAAAGAGAGCGTTGTATTCAAGGCACCACTATATGTTCAATTTGTTGGTAGTTTGGTTTGAATTAAGGAATTGAGATTGAATTAGATTCACAATGATTTGAGGATGAATTTGATTCAATGATATGATTGATTCTATTCGAATTTCTTTCAAGACATTTGGTTTATCAAGAATGTAATTCAAGCTAAGATCCATGAGTGTTATTCAAAGTTCATCCAAAGTTGTCTTCATTTTAAAGAGTCACGGCCCATTGATTCAAGATAGTGCAATCTCATGTTGAAACCTCATTCTTCATCAAGGTTGTTTCAAGGGCTATCAATTGAAGAAGATTATGTCCAAGCAAGACGTGAGTTCATTGGAATCAATACAATTTGGTTCTCATATTATCATTTGTTATTTGTCATGCCTGGTCGGTTTGAATTACAAAACTTAATTGGACATAAGTGTTCAAGTATCATCATCCTTTCATTCAAAAAAAAAAAGATATCCATTACAACAGAGTTCAAATATTCTACATATTTCCATTACACATCCAAACCAAATCCTCCAAGAAACTGAGATCTTTTGTTACAAGCACAAAGAAATCAAGGTACATAAACGGAACGCCTAAGATCAAAGTTTCAATGTTATATTCATGAAATCAATCGAGAAAACTCGCAGCTGCAACAAAGGGACCTACTGCATTCACACGCGAGCCAAAACAGAAGTGCCACAAAAAAGACCATCTGTAAGAACAATTAAACACCAGCCACAACAGAGATATTTTCCACCTTCCAAAGCTGCCAGCACTCAGCATAACTCAGTACCTAGGAGAGCCGAAAAAAAACTATTAACCAAGTCATTTGCAGAGAGAAGCTTCAGCTAACAGAAACAGAAAATTGAAAAAGAAAATGACAAGCTCACAAAGCTAACCAAACTACATCATAACTCACCATTCCACGTTGTACTAGCCCAATTCAGCCTTCCTCTTTTAACTAACAAAACCAGTTCCTAACAGTTCCATACCAAATACAACAGCCCTGCACCAACACACATTCATATCAATTCAAACCATAAACCAAACAAATAGGCCATAACAGAATTTTCATACAACTTCTAGCTATCCTTCTAACTAACCTAACTGTCAGCTTCAGAAATATCTAAACAGAAAAAACAGCTTTGTAACTAATTTCCAACCAATTCTAACCACTTTCTAACAACCTAACTTCCCATAACAGAATCTATAACTACCCTGCATCAAACCATAACCATCAAAAACAGAATTGAAAACAAAAGAGGAAGGGATGAGAAATAGAAGATAACTGAAAACTAACAGAAAATCAGAGAGAAAAACTCACCTCTATAAATCAGAATCACTCCACCATTTTCACAATCCTCCACCATTCATTCATCATCACTCTCTTCACTTCATCACCATAACCTTCCTCTCCCACCTTCATCATCTCTTAGCACAATCTTCATCATCCATCTTCTTGCACTCTTCACAAACTTCATCTCCTCCAATCTTCTGAATTCAACATCTTCATCGATCCCTCTCAACCTTCATCACAGTCTTCGACAAGCATCGATCTTCAATCTCCATTGCTCTCACCTTCACTCAACCATATCTTCATCTGCAGAAGCACATCTTCATCATCTTTCTCTCGATTCCTACACATTCATCCTTCAATCTCTTCAATCGTTCTCTCTCAATTCAACAGTCATCCTCATCCATCTTCTTCACCAACCTGCATCTTCCATTGACAACTTCATCAATAATCAACAAAAACAGAATCGCAGCAAGAATTGGGGGAGGAGAATAACAGAATTGTAACAAACTGGTAACAAACTTTCGGAATCTTAATTCTTCGCCACAAATTCCTCACTCTTCTTCATCCCTGCCGAACCGAATCTCCATCTTCTATTATCTTCAACAACAACACACATCAATCATCATCACACCACAATCACAACAATCGTATCGCAGCGCCGAGTCAGAGACGAAAATAAAGAAGAAGCACAAATCGAGCCATACCTGAGTACTTAGGAGTTCTTCGGATTTCGTATCAGTTTCGTCAAAATCGAACAAGCATCGGACGCACTCCGATCGTGGTTCAAGCCCTGAGTCTGTGTTGCTAGCCATCAATTTCGTTCGGGAGAGTGAGAGCTGAGTCGAATCGGAGACGAAATAAAGCTTGAATCTAGAGATAAGCAATGGCGGAAGGAGGTGTGTGTTTCATGGCGGTGATTGCGATCTGAACCGGGGAAGGATTCATTCATCCACGCCGTTTCAATCGTGAAGAAGAAGGGAGAATAAGCTGAGAGGTCACATTTTCTTAACCCTAATCCTCTTTGCCATGTTAATTTTTCTTTTTTTTTTATTTTATTAAAATTGTTAATTGAAAAAAGATAATAAAAATCTGAATGTGATAAATCTCTTTGGGCCTTGTCACCATGGATCGCTGTTCACACACCCTTATGGCCCATGACACGCCGTTTTTGGCTAAAAATCTGTACACAAAAATCCCTTGGGCCGAATTTCTGATTGCACCTCCCTCTGAGGCCCAGGCGCCATTTTTGGCATTTCCCAAAAACTACAACAAAAACTCTGTTGGGCTCTTTGCCTGGGCCTGCGCCCCATTTACTACTGACACACCATTTTCAGGCATTCATCTCTCTGAGCCCATTATTTCATGTTAAATTTAGATTTTTGATATAGGTTTTGTTCAACTTTTTTTTTAGACGATAAAAAGCATGTAAAATCATAATCTTCTCATTAGATTTTTAGATAATAATAACATTTATCATCATAATTTTTGTTTGATTTTTAGGTAATAGAAAATGACATAGAAAACAATAAAAATATTAGTTTTAGGATTAATAGATTTTTAGTGTATTTAGGCTTGAACTAGATTTCCTTTGTTGACAAAAACTCATAAAAATAGTAGATTTTAGGTTAATTTTGACATTAATCCTTTCAATTCTCCTTCATGAAAAAAACCCATAAAAATAGTAGTATTTTTTAGGTTAACTTTGTACTAATGCTTGAATTGTTTTTGTACCATTTCCATGCTATTTTTTGTATAATTGTTGTGTGATTTTGTTACTTGTTTTTGGCCATATTTTTGGCCCACTTTGTTAATACCATTTTAATGCTCCTTTTAGAATTTAGTCACCGTGTTAACTTTAGAATTAGACTTAGAATAACAATTAGTTTAGAAAATAGGTTAGTTCCCCATTCTCATCCTTTTTTTTCTTTTCAACTTTAAAACATTAACAAATAAAGATGCGAATCACATTAAGAAAGTGATAGAGAAATGAGTGGGATTCATTCCCTAATCTGTTTCTCAATCACTTAGTGGCATAGAAATGAGTGGGATTCATTCCCCAATCTGTTTCTCGGTCACTACTTAATGGGAGAGAAATGAGTGGGATTCATTCCCTAATCTGTTTCTCGAACATTAATTAATGGGATAGAAATGAGTGGGATTCATTCCCTAATCTGTTTCTTGAACATTATATAATGGGATAGAAGTGAGTGGGATTCATTCCCTAATCTGCTTCTCGATCATTATACATTTTTATGTGATTCGAATCGCAAAGTAAATTCCCTTAAAAAATACCTAACCAAAAACACTTAAAACACTTAATAAAGGTTCGAATTAAAAAAAAGTGACGAAGTGGTGCGAAACCTTGTATTGGGTTTTGTTCATCATGTAGTTACATAAAAAACACAAACCCAAGTTCATTTTCTTTTGCCTTGTTAGGCGCTTAAGAACAAGTTAAGTCCTTTCCAAAATTAGGCGTATAAGTCTCCAAAAGTCGAGCATCGTGGATTGTGACCTTAACCTCTGTTCAACTAAAAAACACAAAACAAATGGAAACTATGGAGCCAAACTACGGTAGCTCTGATTCCTGTTAAGGGATACGTAGGCATTGGGTCGCGGGGCCTAAGCGAGCACACTTGTAAATAATTCCTTCTTTTCCCCACATTTCTTTTGCATTCATTCGCATATAGTTTTAGACATTAGACACCCTTTAGATAGAAACAAACATAGGTGGATACAATCGAGTACGATGGGCGTGAGGGGTGCTAGCACCTTCCCCTTGCGTAACCGACTCCCGTGCCCTGTTCTCTGGTCGAAAGACCTTGTTCTTTTTCTGAGTTAGGTTTCCTGGTATTCCTTTCCCTTATGGGATAAATATATTAGTGGCGACTCTGATTCCATTTTTCGCGGTAGCGACAGGGTATTAAATCTTTGACTTGGAAATGGAGCTTTATAGGGGAAATTACTCATTCCATTTGTAGTTTTTACGAATTTAACAAAGATCCTTTGTTATATCTTTCGTAATTCTAATTGATTTGTAATTTCTTCTTTCGCGGGTTTTTCCCGTTCTTGTGTAGAAAGGCTTTGAGAACCCTTAGTTCTCTTTATTAATATATCCTTGCTTACAAAAAAAAACTCATACATCTCTATAAAATGATTAACTTGAATATTGTTTTACTTTAAGTTCTTAATTAATTTTTAATTTTTATAACCTTAATAACTAATTAAAACTATTTTACAAAGTCAAGTGTGCAATCAATTTATGGTTTATTCATAGGTTTTAAAAACAGTTGTGATTGAGTAAAGATTTTTACAATTTTGGTCGAATCATTCATTACAATCATCGTAGTATAAATTAACCATAATTTATTCTTTAATATAAAAATAGTTAATAAAAATATTAATATTAACACTTATCAATACTGTAAACTCGGTTTTTGCGAACTGACTCCTTGCTCTTTTTATTATTTTTTTTTTATTTTTTTTTGCAAGAGTCGCCACCGACTTTTATTTTATCCAAAAAAGGAAAGGCATAAAAGAACAGGAAAGACCTTTTGACAGATTTTGGGTTCGGGGGGTTGGTTATACAAAGGGAAGGTTTTAAGCACCCTTTGTATCCATGGTTATCCATGGGCTCTTAATTGCTTAGCTCACTTTTTTAAATGCTTTGTTGATTTGAAAATAGAAGAAGTGAAGATGGACAATAGGTCACATAGGTCTCTGAAGAGTTTCACCGGGAATAATGCCCTTCAAATACCAGATGAAAGTTTTGAAAATAGATGAGAAGTTTTGAAAATACGTTGCTTGAAAATGGAAGTGTTTGAGCAAGCAATTAGGAGTTACTTACTCTTAATTTATAAGATCTTTCCTGTACGTTAGCAAAATAGACAAATAGAAAATAGCAGAAACATAAATAATATGTCCAAATGGACAAAGAGAAAATAACATAAACATAAATAATACGTCCAATTGGACAAAGAAAAAAATAGCATAAACATAAATAATACGTCCAAATGGACAAAGAGAAAATAACAGAAGCATAAATAATATGTCCAAATGGACAAAGAAAAAATAGCATAAACATAAATAATATGTCCAAATGGACAAAGAAAAAATAACAGAAACATAAATAATATGTCCAAATGGACAAAGAAAAAATAGCGGAAACATAAATAATATGTCCAAATGGACAAAGAAAAAATAGCGGAAACATAAATAATATGTCCAAATGGACAAAGAGAAAATAGCGGAAACATAAATAATATGTCCAAATGGACAAAGAAAAAATAGCAGAAATATAAATAATATGTCCAAATGGACAAAGGAAAAATAGCAGAAATATAAATAATATGTCCAAATGGACAAAGAAAAAATAGCAGAAATATAAATAATATGGCCAAATAGACAAAGAAAAAATAACAAAAATATAAATAATATGTCCAAGTGGACAAAGAAAAAATAACAGAAATATAAATAATAAATAATAAAATAAAGCATAAAGCAAGAAATATAAAGAACAATATAATAAAATGCGGAATTTAAAGTCAATTGTTAGTATGTTAGCACGTGAATCATCTTGAAGCTAGTCAAGTATATTCACGATGTTAGTGAAGATCGATGGTGAGTGAATGATGATCTCGGATTTAAAATTAATGAAAATTTATCAGAAGCTTGATAGAATCATAGCGACTACACGATAAATTTCCAAAAGTCTTAAAACAACTGCATACAATCTCTGCCATATTTGATCTTTTATTCTGATTCGGGACAAAGGAAAAAGATAAGAAACAATATCAAATAATATACAAAAATAAATATAAAACAAATTAAACTTAATTCATTCTTTTTGTGATTTTTTTTTGGAATTTGATTTTAAGTTAATTAACAAGCTAATTAAACAAATAATTATACAAATAATTAAACTTAACAAGAAAAATATTATTTTATATGTCAAAAATTAGATTATAAAAAATATAAACCTAAATCTAAAAGGAAAATATTTTTGGAGTTTTTTGATTGGTTAAAAATAATTAAAAAGCAATATTTACATAATTACTAATTAATTAAGCAATATAAATTAATTATGAAAAGAAATAAAATATTTTTATGTTAAAAATTAAATAAACATTTTATCAACTTAAAACTAAAATTAAAACATTTTTTTTTTGAGAAATTGAAAATATGCATAAATATGGAGTTTTTAATTCATGAACTCCTAACACTACTATATATTAAAAATTACATTGTACTTACTCTATGATGTTCCAAGAGTGGAAAAGAGTGATTGAAATTGATTGAAAGTGGCTATTTGAATGAGCCTTGATTTTTACAAGTTTGTTGAAACTTTTGGAAAATATAAAACTTATGCTATGGCTTTGGTGTTTGTTGTTGTGCTCTCCTCTTGTTTCTCCCTTTTTTTCCTCCTCTTGAATGAAGAAAATGAAGTTCTATTTATAGGCAAAGAGTTTGATCTTGGAAGCCTTGCAAGTGGAAATTGTCATGATTGATTTTGTGGAAAAAATATGATAATGGAATATTTTCAATGAGTGTATTTCTTAACCATGGTTAAAACACTCAAGTATTATTCTCTTCAACCTTGCAATAATATATTTAAGCATCTTGAATTGGTCTTGATTGGCAACCATAAGCATCTTTGATAATATCTTTGAATTATCTCACTTTAATTAAACTTTAAATGAATAAAATTTAATTAAAATGAAATAAAAATGTCATGAATCATGGATGGGTCGTGGATGCCCTTTAAACATATGAGAATCAAGATTGAATCACAAAAGAATTGGCCTTTTTGAAAAAAAATCAAATTTTGGTCATTACTTGTTTCATGCATTTTTCCAAAAAAGGTCAACTTCATCAAGGCATATCTCCCTCAATTTTGATCCTATGAAAGTGTTCTTTAACTTTTTAGAAAGCCCAAGATGTCCTATACAAGCCACTTTGGAAGCGTTTTTGCATTTGGAGAAGTTATTTTGATGATATGGGCTTTGACAAAAAACTGCTTTTTGTTGACTTTCAAAATGACCCGTAATGTTTTGGCTTATATCTCTTAGGCGGAAGCATTTCTTGACCTTGGTCCCAACATCAAAGTTGTAGAGAATTGAATTTCCTTGAGAATGAGCTTTGGTTGGAATTTTTCTGATAAATTATGAGAGAGTTATGGTCGGTCAAAGTTCAGTTGACTTTTAGCTAAAAAACTCTAATTTTGCAATTTTGAGTTTTGTCGATTTCTGAACTTTTCTTAATGAATTATGATCAACCATTGATCACATGATGAATCTTTTGACAAAATATGGATGTTGACAAAAAATTGCATTTTTGACTGTCTGTTGACTTTTTGGTCAAACTGGTCGTCTGTTGACTGTTTGAGCTGTTGACTGTGCGTCTGAGCGAATCGAAGTTTGAAAATTTGTCTGGTGGTATTTTGAGACATATGGAGATCCATGAAATCCACTTGAGATCTCAAAAACTCGTTCTCCTGAAAAAAAACAAAAACCCTAGTTAGGGACTGTTTGTGTAGGAGACAGTTAGGCGTACCTGATTTTTGTGCAGTGTTGAGTCTCTGTTGACCACGTGATTATCAGAAGACTTCTAGAACAAAATCTTGGAAATTTGAAGTGCGAAAAATTGATTTGACTGATGGTACAAACACGGAGAATTGCGCTGATAGCGGGTTTGACTGGTAACTAGCTGTCCGGGTATTAACGTAACAGTTAAAGTGAAAATTCAACAGTTTAAAGTTAATTTTTTTCTTTTTTTGTTTTTTTTGTGTTAATGGTGAAAAATTTATTTACCTGAGCTGTTAGAAAAACACAAACATAATAAATAAATAAAATATACTGTACGCGAACGAAAATACCGATAATAACCTTGAAAATAAATATTTAATGCACAGAAAAATAAATATTTAACACACATAATATTATCTTGATAATTAAACTACCGTACGACAGATAGTACAACATTTAATACTAACAGTACAAATATTACATAATATAATGAACAGTACGACAAATAAAATAGACGGTACACTATTTGAAAACGACAGATACAACAAACTTTAAAAATGACGATTAATAATCCATGCTATGAACAACAGAAAATAGATGATCGGAAGTGTAACCATCGCAGGTCCGCATTTTTCAGGACTATGCAGACAGAAGAAGGACATGATCACCGTAAAAATAGTGATGACTATAAGAAAAAGTGTATCCATCCACTTTGCCATTTTTGCCGAGGAAGAAGAGAAAATAATTATGAGATAGAAGTTTGAGAAATTTGGAAGATGAGTGAAATTTGATGTGAGAATTTATGGAAAAAATGAGGAGTATTTATAGAGTGAAAAGAGAGAGATAGAGACGTTGGGAGTGGAGTGTACCGTTTGAATAGTAGTAGGATTTGAAAAAAAGTATGGTAGGTTTTTGAAAAGAAAAGGGGTGTAGAATAAAGCTAGAATTTAATTTGAAAGAAAGAGATTTGAAAAGAAAGGAAGATATTTGAAAAGAAAGAAAGAGATTTTGAAAAAAAATAATATAGTATAAAAATAAAAATTAGTGGGAAATAAAACCAATAATAATTTAATTGTTACCAGCATAATCTGAAATCCGGACTCCGCGCCTGCAAATTTTAATTCTGCACAAACTGTGTCAGCATTATTTATCTGAAAATAAATCTCAAATAAACAGTGTATGAAGTGATAAACAGTATTTGGCGTTTATGTAAGAATAAATTTAACAGCGAACCAAAATACTGTATAAAAAATTCTACAAATTGAGTATTCATAAAATCAGGATATTTATGAAATAAAAATCCAAGATTGTATAAAAATCCAAATTTTTAGACAGAAGTCTGTTGACTTCTTTTTTTAAAAAAAAGAACGCGGGCGAATTTTGGGGTATAACAATAATGATCATAACACTTAGAAAATGATGGGATCTCAGAGGTCAAAAATTGGGGTGCAACAGATACCATTTTGTCGTGGCCATTTTCGTGTTACTAAATCTACCCATACTACACTTAAAAAACACGTTAATTCACGAAAATTTTTAGTACAAGAATAAATTGAAAATTTCTTTGCCAACCTCCCTACCTTCTAGTCCACCTCTGGTGAAAGCCCCATACTACCCCTGACTTCGGAAATGCATTTCCGAAAATGCAAGAAAAAGGTGTTTTCGGAGATGCATCTCCGAAAACGCCTTTTTTCTTGAAAAAATTGTCTTATTTCGGAAGTTCATTTCCGAAAACAGTATTTCGGAAGTTCATTTTCGAAATGCTGCGCGTTATGCAGATTTATCAAAACACTCCCCCTCCCCCATTCATTTACCCTAACTCAAATAAAAAACAAGCAAAGGCGAAAATTTGTGCAAACACACTTCCAAGGCTGCATCAAGGCTCCAATCACATTGCTATACAACATTCAAAAGCCCACAAATCACTCAATTTGTAAGTTTTAAATTTGTTAGATTCATTATTCAAATGCATGTTATTTAGGGTTTCAATTGCATAAATGATATATGGACTGGTTGTTAGTAGTATTTAGGTTGTTTAGAAGCTTTTTGAATTGGTTTTATGTTTGATTTTGGGGTCTGCCATGGAAGTTGCAGAAAACTCCATCGCAGGGATGTTTCGGAAGTTCATTTCCGAAAACACCTCCATCCCAGTTTTCGGAAATGAACTTCCGAATTGTATCAGAAGTTCAAATTTTTTAGTTTTTTATTTTGTCTCGCATATTAATCGATTTCAATTGTTTACAGGAACATGTCAGACAACCAACCAGCACGCATCAGACAGGGTAGGGAGACCCAGGCTGCGTCGGCTAGAGAGGGTAGGGAGTGTCCGTTTTAATTTGCAAGTACTTTATTTTTAACGCCTTTGTTTATTGTGCCTGTTTCTTTGAAGTTTGTGTGCATGCGTTCTGACTTCTTTGACGGCGTGTCGCTGGTTTCCAACGTCTTTGTTCTTTAATGACTTGTCTGTTTCCTAAGCGTTTTTGTCCCCTTTCTTCTTTTATAAAAGGAGGTCTCATGGACCTTTCTTTCTTCATTTTTACGCAGGAATGGGTGGCGCTAAGGGAAGAAAGGGTTCTTCAACCTCGTGCTCTCGCGGAGTGAAGGAGGTGAAGGAGAAGAAGAAGGTTTTGACTGGTTCTGCTTCTCGTCCCCTGGGGGTCCATGGCTCGGACGTGCAGGCTCAGTCTTCAGGCGTGAGAGTCATGATCAACGCTGATGGTTCTGAGACTGAGTGGGATGAGGGTTGGTATAATTATCTTTATTCGGAGGAGTTCGCTCGTGTTTTTGTTTTGTTTGATGTGTATTTTGTAACGCTCGTCGGGCAGAATAACGTGTTTTTGTTTTGTTTGACGTGTTTTGTTTTGTTTTGTTTTGTTTTGATTTCGGATTGTATCTTTCGCACAGTGTTTTTGGATTGGATTTATCATCTTAGTATTTTCAGTTTATCTGTTGCTTATTTTTATTTGGCGTTTGCGTTTAATTAAAATGCGAGACAGTTTAAGAAAAAACATAAAAAAAAACACAGTTTCTGCATAATTCGGAAGTTCATTTCCGAATTCACCCCCATGAGGTGTTTTCGGAAGTTCATCTTCGAAGACACCCTCCATGAGGTGTTTTCGGAGATGCACTTCCGAATTGTGGAAATTTTTTTTAAAAAAAAAGCGCTTCGGAAGTTCATTTCCGAAGCAGAGGTATTTTGAGATTTTCGCTGGGGGTGACCCCATAGGGAGGTGGCTAAAGAAATTTTCAATAAATTTGAGATATATTTTACCTAATGAAAAATCATTTTAGTGGATTACTCTCCATCCATTTTTCTCTTAACCTAAAAGTTAATCCCACAATTCACTCACCATGTTCATCTAGCAATTACCCATCTTGTCCACAGGCACAATACACGGACACAAAATCCGTGGTAAGCTTTTGAATTCCAAAAAATTCCAAAGACACTGAAAACGTTGTTACATGCACGTAAACGCATGTACCATGGTTAATTTTTCAGAACAAACAAACTAGATTACTACATGACATTAACTTCCTTTTGTTGCTGTGTTGTTTCCAAAGCACGAAAAGCTAAATTAGATTTAAAAACGGTTATTATAAATTGAATGTAAACTTGTAGGGTACATAGCAAAAGTCCAAAACACAGCCTTTTGGAGTTATTGACGTGTAGGTTTCCGAATTGTTCATTTCACTGTTTTGGAGTTTGTTATATGGACAAAAATAGACCATGCATAAATGTTACTCACACCATTATTACACATCCACCACTCTTTATAAATCGTCATTAACCTTTAATTAAACCTGGTTACCTAAAATTTAAAATTAATTAACCCTTTATATTCATCATGGATGATGTTAATAGCATATCCAACTAAAGTGGGTGTTTAATGACGACTATAGCTTGATTTGTTTTTCTTTCATTCGAGCAAATGGAAGTGTGCAAGTAACTTAGATTAATAATTAAGTGACGATATCATGAACTTAATTACAAAGTTAATTTTCATCAACCACACGTAACAAACACACTTTAATTCTTTTATAGGAAATGATTTTTTTGTGATGTCTTTTTGACACTTTTGCATAATTTACAAGTGGAGCTTTACTAATACCTATAAGTGAGAATAAACTAGATCAACGGTACATACATAGAACCTAAATCTTATCTACTTTTTGTTTATATATAAACATTTAATTATTTTTAAAGCTTATTTTATTAAAAATATCAAATCACAATTTGTAAAAATAAATAAATTGTGTAGTCAATCTATTTAAATAAATATTAATAATATTTTGTATTATCATTATTAATATACTACATTTTTTTACTTTGAATTAATTTATATATATGTTAGATTATTCAATAATTTAAATTTATTATTATAAAAATTGGCCTCAAAATCTTAAGTGATATAGAAAAAAAATTATTTTGTTGTTCAACACTAATAGTCGACATTGTCAAATGATAAGGCGGTAGAGACGACGATCGATCAGATCGACAATGAAATATTATCAAGTCGCGGTATGGGATGAATCTGCATATCTGCGGCCTCTATAGGGTTCCTAGTATTTATACATGTGATTCTCTGTTACTTTAAAAAGAAGAGATGTTGAAGTTTTAGTAAGAGAAATTTAGAGAGATAATTGCTCTAAGATTTGAAAGGTTTTTTTAAAGTATCTTAATAGATCAATCCGATCAAATTGAATAAATCAATTATGTGTTAAAGAGATGAATTTTTAGGATTCAATGTTCTAAGAATTAAAAGGCTTTTTGAAGTATCTTAATAGATCAATTCGATCAAACTGAATAAATCAATTATGTGTTGTCAATACTGTTTCGCACATTTATTTTGTTTTATTAATTTCTTAAGCTTATTTCATTGTTTTTTTTTTTTTTTTACATTTTTCTAACCCTCTTTGTGACAAATCTTTTTTATAGCGCATAATTTCTCTATAATTGATATCGATATCCCTTTTGCCAAAAAGAGTGAATCAAGTTCAATTGTATGATGGTGCATACAATAATAAAGATGCATTTGCTAATGGTAGATGAATCAAAGATTGTACTAAAGATTAGTTTTTGTGATGATGTCCAAATTGAAATATATCTAGGGTTGAAAATAGCTTGTTAGGAGATTATATTTCAGATTATTGTGGAAAGTGACTCTAAGATCCTTATAGAATGATCATTGATTTCTTTAAGTTTAACGGAAATATTCCAACTTGTGTTCAGTGAATTCAAAACCATTTGAAGTTGAGATGACAGGTTTAAATCCACCACACGTGGCGGGAAGGGAATATAATATAAGTATTGATTGGCTTGCGAATTATAGTATTTGTTTAGGTCATTTAGATTGTCGGATTTTGAGATCTCCTCCTAAAGACCTTTAAAAACTCCTCTTTTATAGTTTATCCGGAGCTTGAATATTTAGGGGTGTTCGAATAACTTTGTAGTTTTTTTTACTCTGATCTCTTTATGCTCCAAAAAGAAATCAATATCCTTTATATTTTATTCTCTTTCTATCTCTCTCTTAAATATAATAATTTTTCATCAAAATAAACACTCTTTTCTAAATATTTTAATTTAAATTGAATAAAAATAAAAGAAAATTAAATTATGGGTTTCTTATAGGTTGCTTGTATTTTTATCTTTATAGAAAATCAAAGCATGAACTGTACCAAGAATATGAGCCAATAAATTGGACTACATTGTTTTTTTAGTAGAATATGTTCCTCTTTTATTTATAAATTTCTTATATATAGTTCATGTGTCTGATAATTTTCATCAGCAAAGTTAACAATTTTGGCCTATTTTTATCCATTTTCCAAAGTTTCCATCATTAAATTTAAAATGAATCAACTTATTATTTTCTAGAAGAATAATTTAGGTAATGAAAATGCTGCATTCTTAATTACTTATAAGTAAAAATTAACTATAGAATACATTTTTTAATAAAATAAATCACATACAATGAAAGATAAAATCAATTATATATTTCTAAAATTTTTAAACATATATAATTTTTTTTGAAATAAAAATTCAATGCCAAAGCTAACAAAAATTTAAAATGGAGACAATACTCTTAATATATATATATATATATATATATATATATATATATATATATATATATATATATATATATATATATATATATATATATATATATATATATATATATATATATATATATATATATATATATATATATATATATATATATTGGAAAAGTGAAAAAATTAATAAAATAAACATTTACAAAATTCAGTTTACAAATCAAACATTTATTATTGAACTAACATCTTATAAACTATTTTTAAAAAATTGTAAAATTTATTAATAATTTAAAAGTAGTTAGTTATATTTGGTGTCTAACTAATCTTTACAAAATTACAATTATTCTTACTTATAAATATGTGTTCATCTCATATAGTATTATGACATTTTTAAAATTGAGATATTTTTGAATAAAATTTATATTTAGCAACACTGTTACACTTGAAATATACAAAATTACACAATAAAAAAGCTTGAAATAAAAATGAGATGACTTACTATATATATAGATATAGATATAGTCCTATATATACCGTTTCATTGATTGGCTGTGTGAAGATGATGAAGTTGAAGAATGTTGGTAAATTAGCTCGCAAGTTGCTTGAATTGATGTGAAGCTGTTGCAGGTTTGGCGCGCAGAAGAAAGATGGAAGCTAGATCGTCCGGTACATCTTGAAAGAATTTCCTCTCTCGAGATTGAGAAGACGCAACTGCTAACCGTCGACGTTTCCTTGGAGGTGGTGGACAAACCAAATTGAAGGAGTTTCTGGATGGTGATGATGGCGGTGTCCGGTAGTTGCAATCCTCTATTCTTCTCTCTAGATCTGATACTTCTTCTTCTTGTTCTTCTAATGAGTGTTGATTCAAGGCAGTAGTAGTAGTTGTGATTGTTGCAGTAGGAACCATTTTTGTAATTGATCGAAATTCTTGTAACATTTCCAGACCCATTGGATCGTTTGAGCTGATTATGATATTTTTGGTGGAAGGGAGGGAGGTATATAAGAAGGCGTGAAGAGGAAGAGATTAATAAATTGTAATGATGATGGGAGGTGGTGGTGAAAGAGAAGCGATATAGATAATAATAGTATGAGAGATAAGAAACCCAATCAATGTGGGGTACAGATGGTGGCATTCATAAATATCAATACCAAATTTTTATTTTATTAATTAATAATACATAAATAATTTAATTTCCTTTCTAAATCTCTATTTTTCATCTGTAAATCTTAGTTTGATAAATTTTTATCTCGATATTATCAGGCTAAATGTCAACATTAGAGTTTGAATTCTATCTCTTACAGTTGAGTGTGGATTTTTAGTCATTATTGTAATTTCTTTTATATATCAAATATTTTATTATAGAATTCAACGAAAAAAAATCAGTTATTACAATTTACAATCATCAATGATGGACCTCAACTTCAAATGTAAAGGATGAGAGATTAACATGCAATATTAGGATTGGATTTAAATGCTTAAGTCAATATGTGAAAAATAAAAGTGAATGAAATTTAAATTTGAAATTGTGTACTTGAAAATTTTCGCATATCCTTTATATAAAGGAACGGTTATAGCAATGTGTTATTCTCTATGTAGTGAATGTGAGTAGACGTTGAATATATTTTGTCTTTAGATTACCTATACTTTTTTTATGATAATTCTCATATACCGAAGACATTCTAAATATCTTTCACGCGTAAGCTCTCTCTCAAAAAATTTAACACTATTGCATGCATAGAACTGAATTCAAATATAAATATAGAATATCTAATTAAATTAGAAGAGATCCCTACCACCTAACTAACTAAGTGTTCTTGGGTCTTAAAGACTTTTTTTTTTTGAGTAAACACTCAAAGTAATGGTGTTTGTGGTGTAGATTATATTAATTTTGAGAAAAAAATTAAAAATAAAATAATTTAATTAAAAAATTAAAATTATAAATATTTGGTTTGAATTTATATAAAAAATTCTAATCTAATTTATTTTAATGTAAAAATAATTATAATATTTTATTAATCAGACAATATTTAAAAAACCGGCTAAAATTTAAAAAATAGTTAGAGATGCATTTTTCTTAAGAAAAACATTTAAAATTAAATTGATGACAACCCAAATGTCTAAAAATAGATAGTAATAATTGCATTATTTTTCTCTTAAAATAAAAAAGAAAGTACATTTGAAAAAATTGTTAAAAAAGACAAGATTGATACTGATATAGTAAAAGCAAATGGAAAAAGAAGCAAAACATATGTTGGTGGTGTGGTTGTATAACTTGTATTGCATTGTACCTGTACTTATCTGAAAGTGAGTGTTACAAAGTTATGAAGACATGCAGATGCAGCAGCATAGCATTCATCTGACATAAAGCCGCAAAATTCGCTGCTCTTCTAATCTCAGCCCCCACTTTGCATAGCTGTTTCTCCTTAAATTAACTATTTTAAATTATTTTTGTTTTTTAAATATTCTAAAATTTTATTGAGTACAGTATATAAACATAATTTTAAATTCGTATAATTATACGAATGGTTCTTTAAATTATTGAGTTAAGCCTGTTTTTGGTCCTTATAAATATTTTAATTTTTATTTTTAGTTTCTATTAAAAAACAAAATATTTTAATTTTATAAAAATTTTATGCATTCTTTTTTTTAAAATAAAAAATAACTTTATTGAAGGGATTCAAAAAATAATACAAAACATGTGATCCAAAGGATCCAACAATCCGAAACAAACTCAAACCAAATCAATATACCTGAGGCATGAGGACACTACTTATAGGTACTCTAAGCTTTGGTTTGGCCTAACACCGATACACCGTTGTATTTATAATTTTCGACACCACAGACTCACTGTTAGTGTGTTCCCTAAATTTTATGCACTCTTAATCCTTGCTATTTTTTAAAATTTTAAAATTTGTTTAATTACTCTTAAAATTTTAAATTTTTGAAGAAATATTTTCATACGTGTTTAAAATATTATAAAATATTTCTTTATCAAATTGTAGAATTTTTTATAATAAAAAAAATTAAATATGAATTTTTAAAATATTAAAAGATAAGAATAAAAGTAATGTAAATCTCGACTTAGAAATCAAATTTTAATTTTTTTTTTCGAGTAACTTTTTATAACGTTCTAAATATGTCTGTAAAATTATCATTTAAAAATGCACATCGATTTAACAGTATGAACTAAACTATGTGCATAATAATTTTATAGAATCAAAATATATCATTTTTTAATAAGAATTAAAAATAAAATTTGATATATTCATAGGGACCAAAAACATACATAATTCTAAATTATTTTACTATAATATATAGATTGATTCTTCAGTAAGGGTGGCAAAACGGGCTCGGCCCGCAGAAAAGGTCCGTTTTACCCGCACTTTTTTGCAGGACGAGATAAAGTTTTAGGCTCACTCTCTTTAATGTGCCCGCCCCCACCCCGTCCCATTTTTGTGCGGGCTTTTGCGGGCATGAGTTTTTTCTCACAATTTTACTATTTTTAGGCCTAAAAAGCTTAATGCCCACGGGCTTCCCCATCCCACCCTCACTTTTTTGCGGGGCGGGTCAAGGTTTTAAGCCCACACTCTCAAATATGTCCGCCCCGCCCTATTTTTTCATGAATTTTTGCGGGACAGGTCTAAACGGAGCGGGCATGCCCGTTTGCCACCCCTATTTTCAATTTTTTTAACAACTTAATTCTTTAAACTTAATCCCATTTTTGTGCGGGCTTTTGCGGGCATGAGTTTTTTCTCACAATTTTACTATTTTTAGGCCTAAAAAGCTTAATGCCCACGGGCTTCCCCGTCCCACCCGCACTTTTTTGCAGGGCGAGTCAAGGTTTTAAGCCCACACCCTCAAATATGTCTGCCCCGCCCTATTTTTTCATAAATTTTTGCGGGACAAGTCTAAACGGAGCGGGCATGCCTGTTTGCCACCCCTATTTTCAATTTTTTTTTAACAACTTAATCCAATAAATTTTTAGCAAATCAAATGCATTTAAACTTTAGAATCCAAAAATTAAAGAACGAGCTACAAAATTTAAAATATGAGAATTTTTAAAAAATATAAGAGACACATGAAATGTATGGAAAAAAAGAAGAGAATTTCTTCACCCACCTCCCAACCTTCTTGGCCACCTCCGGTGAATTTACCACAATACCCCTTGTTTCGGAAGTTCATTTCCGAAACTGTACTTTTTTTCTTGAAAAAGGTGTTTTCGGAAATGAACTTCCGAAAACGTGTTTTTTTTTAATATAAAATATTGATTTCGGAGATGCATCTCCGAAATAAAGTCACTTTTCAGAAAATGTGGTGTTTCGGAAGTTCATCTCCGAGCGCACCCCCCTTGGAGGAATTCGGAAATGCACTTCCGAAAATAGGTCTGGACAGAAGAAAATGAACAATTCGCTTTATTTAATCGGGTGAAAATTACAACGATAATATTACATAAAATTAAAGTTACATATTGTTAAACACGGGTAGGTGGGGATGAGAGAGTGGTGGGGAGAAAAAAAGGCTTCCAAATTTCAAAAGGTTTATTTATTATTTTAATAAAAATACGTACAACTGAAAGTAACAAATGACGGAGGAGGTGTAACCGGAGCCGAAACATATGACGGAGGAGGTGGATGTCCGGAGGAAGAAGACCCGGAGGTACGTCCACCGCGAAACAAAGGAGCCAATCAATGTAAGCTATAATTTATCATTATCATCAGGGGACGTCATTACAAAAAATTGGAAAAAAAAATCTTATTATTTTTAATCTTGATTTTTTAGAAATGACCTCCCCAGATGATAATCATAAACTATAGCTTACATTGATTGGCTACTTTGTCTCGTGGTGGACGTATCTCCAGTTCTACTTCCTCCAGACATCCACCTCATCCGTCATATGTTCCGACCCCGGTTACCACTTCCAAAAACTAACATGATAAATCCAATACAAATACACTGTGCGATACAATCCGAAATCAGAACAAAACAAAACAAAAACATGTTATTCTGCCCGACGAGCGTTACAAAATACACATCAAACAAAAAAAACACGTTATTCTTCCCGACGAGCGAACTCCTCCGAATGAAGATAATTATACCAATCCTCATCCCACTCAGTCTCAGAACCATCAGCGTTGATCACGACTCTCACGCCTGAAGACTGAGCTTGAGCATCCGGGCCCCGGGCCCCCTGGGAATGAGAAGTAGAGCCGGTCGAAACCTTCTTCTTCTCCTTCACCTCCTTCACCTCCTTCACCTCTTTCACCTCTTTCTTTGAAGAATCCTTTCTTCCCTTAGCGCCCTCTCTAGAAGACATGTTCCTGTAAACAATTGAAATCGATTAATATGCGAGACAAAATAAAAAACAAAAAAATTTGAACTTCTGATATATTTCGGAAGTTCATTTCCGAAAACTGGGATGGAGGTGTTTTCGGAAATGAACTTCCGAAACACCCCTGCGATGCAATTTCCTGCAACTTCCATGGCAGACCCCTAAATCAACCTTCAAACCAAATCAAAATGCTTCTAAACAACCTAAATACTACTAACAACCTAGCCATATATCATTTATGCAATTAAAACCCTATATAACATGCATTTGAATAATAGATCTAAAAATTTCAAAACTTACAAAGTGTTAGGATTGAGGGCTTTTGAATGTTGTTTAGCAGTGTGATTGGAGCCTTGATGCAGCTTTGGAATTCTGTTTGCACAAATTTTCGCCTCTGCCACTTTTTGTTTTGATTTAGGGTAAATGATTGGGGGAGAGGGAGTGTTTTGATAAATTTGCAGAAATCGCAGTATTTCGGAAGTGAACTTCCGAAATAATTGTTTCGGAAATGAACTTCCGAAGTAAGTCAATTTTTTTAAAAAAATACGTTTTCGGAAATGAACTTCCGAAGCAGGGGTAGTTTTGGTTTTTCGCAGGAGGTGACCACCCATAGGGAGGTGGGTAAAGAAATTTTCAAAAAGAATATCTTAAATTTTAGATACCTAAAATGTATTTAAGTAATATGTCGTCTTTTCTTTTTTAAAAAATTTATATTTCTATTTACTTATGTTTTAAAGTTTAAGTTGATATTAATTACTATTTTATGAAGGATATATTTAGATATTTATTACAATAAAATAAATATGTAAAATAAGATAACATACATAAATAATATTATGGAAGATCTAAATAACTTCCTAAAATAATCACAAAAGTTATAATTTTTTATGTGTAAATAATTTAAATATTTTTTTAATAGTTTATTGACTGAAATTTCATTTTTTAAAAGTGAATAAATTACATGTTGTTGTTCGAATCTGCGCCTCTGCAATTAAATATTCTTGCACGATTATCAACTGAGTTGACTAACAAAATTATATATAATTTTAGTTAATTAATTTTGTTACAAGTTAGTTAAGATTTGTTAGTCGGTCATGACCACTATATAAAGTGTATCATATATTCATTGTAATATGCATCTTATCATTGTTAGAACAATGTCTATGCCAACAAGAGCGTAACATGAAATTTTGTCATCTCTCATGAAATTTTGTTTTACTGATGACAAGATGTTAAACTCAATGTTAGAACAATGTGTATGCCAATAAGAGCGTAACATGAAAGATAAATGCATAAATTAAATAACATAAGAATTGTTAATTCAGTTCGGTGCAAAGTCACGAAACGGTCTTATCTGAACTCTTCCAGTTCAATATCTTTTTTCTTAATTCTATTTGTGAACTTTGATTCAGACTCCCCCTTAATCTAAGACCACTCTTATTTTCACTCAAACAATTTTCCAAGTGTTTGTAAAATAACAAAATTATTTAAAAGATGAATCACAAATACAACTAAAATATTCTATTACCCTAACTTAGACATATAAACCAAGAATAGAGTATTACAAAACAAAACACGGAGACTTAATAACAAATAAAAGTGTCGAGCTAAACAATGCAAGATTTGAGTCTTCATAAAGGAGAACGCCAACTTAAATAACCACAATTGTCTAACATAAAAGCCCAATAGGATTTTGGCGAGAAAGCAATTGGAATCTAAAAAGCGTACAAAATATCAATTCTCATAATATTGATTCTGAATATTGATTGATCTTGATTGAAACAAATATTGACTAAATATGAATTTGATGATACTAGGAATTCCAATCTTGCTAAAACTGTTTCAGAATAAATCTTTTCCAAACGAGTACATGTTGTCAAATAGGCAGTTGATTGAATATAAAATGAAATAAACCTCAAAAACAAGAGATACACTCCATTAATACTTGTGCACCAAACAAACAACTCGAGACAGAATGTCTCATATTGTGACAGAACATTTGACTCAACGTGTTTCTTTTCACTAATGCGTCATGAACTACTTCGAGAAAGGGTGTCTCACAACTTTACAAAATAAGTTGATTTACATGTTACCGGCAAAATATTATAAATCACATGTTATACCAACATATTTTATTTTTCTCTTTCTTGGGCTCAACATGGTATGAGAGCCATGGTTGAAACCATGAAAAATAGATGATTATACTTATCACCGAAGATAATTTCGAATCATCTCATTTCTTTCCATTATTTTTCTCATTCTACTATAATATTTTTTATCAAATGATATCAATTTTTCTTTTTTATCTATTGGAGTGAGCGCCAAAGAGACACCAGAAAATTTTCAAATAAACTTAAAATAGGTCGAAGACTTCTATGAGTTAAGACGACCTTCGCCACTTCCTTGTCGACTTCAACTTTTTTGTCTACTTCCTCTGTTATATCTGGATATTGATAGTCACTAGTTAGTTAATTATGTTATAAGTTAGTTAAGATTTATTAGTTGGTCATTGATGACACTCGGTCCTTACGTAATATTTATGAGTATTTTCGAAAGAATCAGTGAAATTGTGAGCGAAAGCCAAGCTAAAATGTGGAAGAAGTGAGCAAAATTGTCAAAGGTGAGGAAAGTTGTGACTTATAAAAATAAGAAGAAAAAGAAAGAAAACAACAAAGTTTGCTCTTGGATTTCTCGCAACTGCGATGATAAAGTATCGCGATCGCGATTGTACCTAACAAGGTCACGATGACACAAATTCTTGACACGTTTTGGCATCTTAAATAGAGAATTTTGCTACTTTTGAGATGATTCTAATTTCCATTCGAGAAAGTGACAACAAGAGATATTCAAGCCCGAATTTGGAGAGCTTTGGAGTCATTGAAGACATGTTTCTTCATTGATTTTTCATGTCCTCTGCATATCAACTCATGGTAATTCATTGTTACACTATGAGTAGATAGGTTTCTTTTGATTAAGTCTTAGGAGAAGAAATTAGTTGTACTTTGTTGGATCATATGAATGTTTGATGATATTTGAATGTTTTTACTTTATAATTATTATTCAATTGTTTTTGTTACTAATGCTCTTTGTGTGTTGATGAGCGCACAAAGTGAATTTAGATGAGTAGGATTATTGACGGTAAGTGTCCGATCTGAATTAGAGCAATTGTTCAACTTAGCAATTAACTAGGGACGGGTAATTATAAGTTGTGGCTAGAGAATTAACGCAGGTATATCACCTAGTTTTACTTAGAATTCGCCTAAGGAATTAGAGAGTTATAGTCTAAATTATTGAGTTGTACATCAAGAAATTGAGTACGGTGTTATTGTTATTCTCCGTAATATTATAGAGTATATTCTATTCATGTAAGACACATTCATCAATAAGGGACAATTAGGAGATTTAAATAAGATCTAATCGTCTTCGCATTATCGTATCTTTTCGCAATTCTATTCGCGTAATTAATTTTCTACAAACCAATATGAAAACCCCACGTATTTTAGTTAAATCACACGATTACAATCTTATTTAAATTTGCAATCCCTATAAAAATGAATTTACTTTTATTACTCCTACTGTTTCAGTACACTTGTTAAGAAAATCAATAGTCATGATCACTATATAAAATGTATCATTTATTCCTTCTAATATGTATCTTATCGTTGCATCAATATAAAATAGTTCAATCATCTCTTATTTAATTTCTCTCTTTTTTATTATCAACCATACTTCTCAATCGAAATCGTATTATTTCTATATTAAACTACAAATATCATAATATACTTGTATTTTTATGTTTTTTTAATTATTTTTATAACTTTCACAAATTTCAAAAATACAAAAAATTTAAATTTCAAAATATCATTACTCATGCATAAAACTTTAAAATAACAATTAAAAAATGAAACGAAATGAGTAATTATATTTTTACATAAAAATTATGTTGGTAGAGGAAATATATTAGTTAATTATATGTTGGTAGAACATAGAAATAGTTGATATAACACATTGTTGACACTATTATTTTTTCCTATAAAATCATGAAAGCCCCCAAAACAAAAACCTCTTGTTTTTGACTTATTTCAAACCATAGTTGACATCCACATCCTCCTTTAAAATTCTTTGGCAGCTATATAATACTCTACAACCTACCATGTTGCATGCCCAAGGTAAAATGTTACTCCAACATTCCTTTTAGTACGTTGGACACGTATGTTCCACATATGAATGAATGAATCCAAAAGTGTTATATGTGGACGATTTTTAAAACCATCTTCTTGCGTCACGGATAAGCATCCTATGCATGAAAAAAACAGGGTAGCTAATGTTAGGCTATACATCATAGTCTCTCATTAATAATTGTCACATACGTGATCAACCTCTAAGTAATCAACAAGATATATTGATGAGAAATTTACAATTTAGAGGTTGTAATTTAAAATGATGAGAACAAAGGTCTAACCAACATGGTATCCAATGACCTTTTTTTGTTATATATTTGCTATGATAAGGAAGATGCTTCTATTTGCTTAAGATATTTTAATATTCTTTTGTTTGATTTGTCATGTTGTTAACTCATCACATGCATTTCACACTCGACCTCTCTTTATCTAATATAATAAATAACATTCATTTTGGTGGGTCATGGGACACCTTCTAAGATAATGCTCACATGGTTCAAGCTTGTTTGTCTATTAATAATTTTATTGTTGTATTTTTCAAAAACAAACAAAAAATGTCAATGAAACATAAATAGTAAAATTTTAATTTTGATGCATTATAGTTTAAGTATATGATAAAAATTACAATAAAAAAGTAGTTATAACTATAAAACTAAATATTTTTAATGATATAACGATTAGGATTAAGATTAGGAGTAGGAGTAGGACTGATTAACATTTTAAAAAAAATCTTTATACCAATTATGTATATAAATTAAAATTTCAAAAATATAATAAATAAATAAATAAACTCATTATTTGTTGAATAAGAATGCATAGATATTTAAATTTATCGTAATACAATTTTTAAACTAATGACTATATTTAACTTTGAAATGAATCAAATCCTTAGTTGGTAGTCTTACCACCTACACGAGCTATTTAAATTCACCACACTAGTGTAGGGTCATGATGGAATTTGAATGATCATCTCGTACCTAGAGCAATCACACATAAAAGGGAAATTGAAAGTACAAGTTAACTAATCCAAAATATTATATAGGTTTCAATCAAATTCAAAGCGGTTGAGTATTGCTCCTACGAGATATTATTCTTATGAGTGTGAAAATCTTTATCTTTCACAATTTTGTCATTTGAAATAATATTTCATTGATTATAAATATCGTACATAGACTCTATTTGGTAAATTTATCGGTTGATTGATGATCTAGCTTATAGTTTATGGATGATTGTTGATAGCTTATAGCTTATAGTTGATGGTTGATGGCTGATGCATGTATCAGGGAGGAGAGAAAGGTCATTTTTGGAGGGTTCTAAAAGTATTCGCCCCCTTCTTGCAATTTCAGTTATTTACAATGTGCTTACTTTATTAATCATTATATTTAGATTCATTGAAGGATGAAGAGGTGCTCCGCCTCCTTAGACGGGGAATCTGATCAACTCAAACTGTCGTGGGCCCTTCCAATGCTTTGAGGTTGGTCGATGCTCCTTCCCCCTCACAGCCTACTGGTGTTTTGGATGGTCCATGACAGTCATTGTGTATGTCAGGTCCTTAAGCTCCTGCATAGTTGACGGATCCAGGTTTCTGCACTTTGAAATAACATTGGGCATTCCCCTCGGACAAAGACTGATCCTATTTAGTGAACATGACTAAGCGTACTATTGAGGAGGGATTATCGACTTTCGTACTCTACACTCGACATGCTTCTATAGGTCTGGCCATTGGTGGGGTTGGGCGTTGGGACGTTTTCCTGACTGACCAACATTGCAAGGAGAAACAACAGTTAGAGGAAAGTATTCACAACTTTACATTCCAATGGCCTACATACATGCAAGAAATACATAAGGCTCCTACTTCTCTTACCGGGGTAGGTGAACCTTTTAGTACCCTTAACCTTCCCGGCTCTCTAGTCGACCAATTAACTCTATTGGCGAGGGTGTTGCGAGGAAGGATAAATATCTAGCTTATGCATAGGGTACTTTATCGTATACTTAAGTGTCTCTTTCTGTAGCTCAGAGAGTTCTAGAAGCCCCCTGCCTTGAGAATTTCTCCTTGAGAATGCTTAATTATATGGAAATAACATCAAATGCAAATTTGAAAACATAACCATGTTTTACATATAATTGGATTAGCCACTTTTTGGAGGTCGGATGTTCATGCTCCTAAGATGGCCTCTAGATCGACTGCTCTCTTCCATATGGTAGTTCCCCTCTGCTGCAAGTAGTCTGAAGGAATATTGACTCCTCGTGGGTGGTCAGCTGATGGCCATTATATTCGGTTTGGAATAATATCCAAGCAAGTTTTGAAGAACATGTGTGACATACATTTAATCCAACTAACAACACCTTGTTACAAAAGGGATGCAGTAGCCATAAAAATTCTAAAAGACGGTTATGTTGATACTCTTGATAGCTACAAAAACTTTCTTTATGGAAGGGAAATATTGAAGAAAAGAGAATCTTTTGAACAATTGAAGCACTACGAGGTAATTGAAATGTGCTTTAGAATGTTGTGGGAAAGTCATCTTTGACACCAATTGATAAGAGTTTTTCTTTCATTTTTAATTTTCATCTATTCAGGATCTTATGAGGGTTTTGGCAGTAGGGTCTTAAACTGTATCTTTTGGTATTCTTCGTGTATTCACCTAGACACAATACTTTAATCCAGATTTGGTTAAAATAAAAATGTGTAGTGTTGCATTAGAATACATGATCTTCCTTTTTAATATTGAAGACCACAATATTTTTTCAATTGCAAGAGTCATTGTTATCCCACTTGCCTAATTTTATTCTTGTTGAAAAGGAGGGATATGCATTTAATGTTGATATTCAGTATAAAATAATTCCTTTGTTTTATTCTTTTTGTCATGTTATATGACAATCATTAGAAAATTGACGTGCACCAAATATTTCTAAGTCGATGAAGGAAAGATGTTTATGAAGACACTTTGTGTTCCAAAAAAAATATATAATCAACAAGTAGAAAAGGTTATATCAGCAAAAGTAAATTAGCTAAAGAAAAAGAATTTATTCTTTATAGAGAAAGACTTACTTGTAGACAAGTTTATGCAAAAAATATTAGGTGGTATTATTGAACCAATTGAACATACTTTAATTCATGAGTTAGGCTAGGATGCTACTCCCATGTAGTAAAATAACAAGAAAAGTGCATCAAAAAACTAAAACTTCTTTAATTTCTCAGTAGCACCTAACAAGCAATGATATTGTGGAGAAACCCCTGGTTTCTCCCACTAGAGATTACCATGTCGAACATGTTGTCATCTTTAAGGACAATATTCTTGAGAATCAATCTATAGTTTTTTAGAATAATATGACACTTAATGAGGTCGTTCAAAAATATATTTACATGATTACACAAGCTTGTATTACTCTATCTGAGGGAAACATGGATATGGAACCTCTTTTTACTCTTTATGTATAAGTTCCAATATAAAAGTTGGGCTCATAACTAGTGACAACTGATCTTCGAGTGATAGGTTGATGACGGTGTTTATCAAAATCTCATGGTGAATTTCAGTATGACTCGTGTATTAATGACCCGGTTCGAGGGTACCTACAAATTATGTGACGCTCAAGTTAGTGACTCTTATAGGTGATGGTACTTTTAGGTTAGAAGTGTGTACATGAATCTAAGGAATTTGTGAGACTTTTACAGTGAGGTCCTAAGGCTCTCAAGAACCTAGAACCTTCTACTTTTTACAATTGTTAGGGGATCCAACAAGTCGTTATCATCTAATAATTTAAAATGATTTTATTAGTTTTAATCATATGTGTCTCTAGGGTGTGCTTATCTTATACACAAACCTACTTAATAGGACTAGGGTGACCTGATTATCTACTTATTAGCCATTGGTCCAATCATGTCTACCTTAGGGGCATTCTGTCTTCTTGGTTATCTTCCTTTTGGGTCGCCTACCTTATGAGTATCCTTCTTTCTAGGTTGTCTACCTTTTGGACCACCTCTTTTGAGCCACGTGCCTTCTAGGCGGTCTGCCTACTGTTCTACGTGCCTTTTAGGCCATATGCTTCCTAACTTTTCTTCCTTTTAAGTCACCTGACTACCTAACCTGTGCGCATCTTAAGTTGTCTGCTTTCTAGGCTACCTTGTTTCTAGCATGTAGGCTTCTTGGCATGTCGGCCTTTTGGCAAGCCTGCCTTATGGGCCATCTATCTTCTGGTCTTCCTGCCTTCTAGACATCTTGTTAAGCTTTTTATTGTTGAAAAAAAATCAAGTGTGAGTTAAGAACATTGAGAAACAAAAGTGTGGGGAAGTCCCACATTGATTAGAAAACTGGACACATGGATATTTATTGGTGGGAGAATCCACTCACCTATCACCTTAAGGTTTTGGGTGAGTATATGGTATGTCTCTCACAATGTGTGTTGCTCATAGAGAAATTCCCCAATATAAATGCTCCCTCATATTATTGACCCCCGAATTGATATCTTCATTGGTATCATGAGCCTTTGATTCGAGTGAAGGGACTTAATCAATTGTATCAAAACTATTCCGACACGGTCGTTGGTAGAAGTGTCCCGTTGAAGAGTGTCAATGGCGATACAAGTGTATGTGATGAAAGAGTTTTCGCTTGAGGGGGAGCATTGTGGATAAACTCACACTTGAGGGGTAGTGTTAACAAAACTTAAGTGAGTTAAGAACTTTGAGAAATAAAGTGTGGGGAAGTCTCACATTGATTAGAAAAGTGGAGACTTGAGCTTTTATAATTGGGAGAACCCACACACCTATCACCTTCAGGTTTTTGGTGAGTATGTGGTGTGTCTCTCACAAGATGCGTTGCTTATTGAGGTTGTAGGCTTTGATCATGATTTAATTTTTGTGTCTCTGTTTATTATTGACATCATATCATATATGAGAACAAGTAATCAACTAGGACGTAAATGTTCCCTTTCTTGTCCCAAAGAATAGTCATTAGTGATGGGTCATCACGAGGGGAAAACATTTACACTAAGTCAAACATTCACCTAAAGATCAAATGACTTGCCAAAATAAATGAGAGAGACACCACATATTCACCCAAAATCTTAAGGTGATAGGTGTATAGGTCATCTCATTTATAAAGTGCTTAACCTCCACTTTTCTAAACATTGTGGGGCTTAGAACTCACACTTGTTTCTTCATACAACTCACACTTATTTCTTAACAATTAGTTCGAGGTGGACGTGACATCATTTCCAATCGACATCCATGATTAGTCGAGAAAAGTGTACCATGAGGAGGAGTGAACTCTCGCTCAACCAAGCGTAGAAGCATGTAAATGGATCTGACTTGCATTAACCGGGGGTTATGACTCTTTAATTCTACTATAACTATTGTAAAAATATTCCTACTTAAACATTAAAGTCTTACCACAGATATCACCCTCTCTAGAATAGCTACGTAATCCTTCACACTTAATTTTATCAAGCATGAAGATTTCCTTCTTCCTACACTTATTATGTAGTATTGCTGAAAATATCTTAATATATATGGTTTCGTAATTTATATAATTTCTCACCACCCAAGGATAATTTAAATAGAAAATTTCTTCACCCACCTCCTAACCTTCTTGCCCACCCCTAGTGAATTTACCACAATACCCCTTGTTTCAGAAGTTCATTTTCGAAACTGTACTTTTTTTCTTAAAAAAGGTGTTTTCGGAAATGTATCTCCGAAAACGTGTTTTTTTAATATAAAATATTGATTTCGGAGATGCATCTCCGAAATAAAGTTACTTTTCAGAAAATGTGGTGTTTCGGAAGTTCATCTCCGAACGCACCCTCCTTGGAGAATTCGGAAATGAACCTCCGAAAATATGTCTGGACAGAATAAAATGAAAAACAGCAACAATTCGCTTTATTTAATCGGGTGAAGATTACAACGATAATATTACATAAAATTAAAGTTACATATTGTTGAACACGGGTAGGTGGGGATGAGAGAGTGGTGGGGAGAAAAAAAGGCTTCCAAATTTCAAAAGGTTTTTTTTATTCTTTTAATAAAAATACGTACTACTGTAAGTAACAAATGACGGAGGAGGTGTAACCGGGGCCGGAACATATGACGGAGGAGGTGGATGTCCGGAGGAAGAAGAACCGGAGGTACGTCCACCGCGAGACAAAGGAGCCAATCAATGTAAGCTATAGTTTATCATTATCATCAGGGGACGTCATTACAAAAAATTGGGAAAAAATCTTATTATTTTTAATCTTGAATTTTTAGAAATGACGTCCCGAGATGATAATGATAAACTATAGCTTACATTGATTGGCTCCTTTGTCTCGCGGTGGACGTACCTCCGGTTCTTCTTCCTCCGAACATCCACCTCCTCCGTCATATGTTCCGACCCCGGTTACCACTTCCAAAAACTAACATGATAAATCCAATACAAAAACATTGTGCGATACAATCCGAAATCAGAACAAAACAAAACAAAACACGTCAAACAAAACAAAAACATGTTATTCTGCCCGACGAGCGTTACAAAATACACATCAAACAAAATAAAAACACGTTATTCTTCCCGACGAGTGAACTCCTCCGAATGAAGATAATTATACCAATCCTCATCCCACTCAGTATCAGAACCATCAGCGTTGATCACGCCTGAAGGCTGAGCCTGCACGTCCGAGCCATGGACCCCCAGAGGACGAGAAGCAGAACCAGTCAAAAGCTTCTTCTTCTCCTTCACCTCCTTC